>NW_015160890.1:143104-155487 GCF_001447785.1 Gekko japonicus | reverse complement strand
GAAGTGCCGTTTCAACCATTCTTCCGCTTTTAAGACCGAGTCGATTTTCTCCCTTTTATCTCTAAATTTAAACATGACACCTTCAGGAAAGTTCCAAGAATACGAAATTTGATTGATCTGGAGGGTTGAAATCAGGTCTTTATACGCTTTCCTTTTCTGACGAACTTCAAACGGAGTGTCCTTTAGGACCCTGATGACTGTTGTTCCCAGCTGCAGAGGGCTTGCCGCTGTTGCTTTAAGGATATCATCCCTGGTCTGTCTTCGGAGAAACTTGACGACAACTTCGCTCGGCAGGTTATTCCGCTTAATATTTTTTGAGTATGACCGATAAGTCACCTCAATTTCCGCTTCTGCTTCTGCCATTGACACCCCCACTGCCGATGCAATGAGCTCTGCCATCATCTTTTCCAAGTTTTCTCCTTGCGATTCAGCAATCCCCTGGAACCTGAGTGTCTTGTTTGCTTTTTCCATTTGCAAGTTCAGCAATCTTCTCTCCTGAAATTCTTGCCTCTGTTCCAACAGGCCAATCTTCTTTTTAACTTTCTTGGTATCGTGTACAGTTTCTTTAAGTTTTTCCTCTGTCTGTATCGATTTTTTGGTTAGCTCGGCAATTTGCTGTTGCTGCTTTGCCAGACTCTGGTTTGAAGCGGTCATCTGTTGGTTAATACCATCGAGCCTCTTGTTGATTGGCTTGAGCAGTTCCGATAGCATGGAGAACAAGTCCCCCGTCTCTTCCGGTCTCGGACTCTGACCGCCCCGCCCTGTTATTCTGGGTGGTTTTCCTCTCGTTCCGGCCATTTTCAACTTTGTTTACACTAGAAGAACCTCTTTCGCCCTTCTTCAAAAAAACGCCCGGTTTACTTCGCAAACGCAGCTAAGTCTCTAACACACTTTAATGTTTCTCTTCTCTCCTCCCCCCTCCGTTTATCTAACACAGTTCATTTGTTTACGTCTGGGATTCCTTCCCGACGCCGCTTTCCGTTGGGGGGGGGAGAACTCACTTTTAAAACTTTTCCGCTTGGCTGCTTCTCCAGTTCATTGCCGGTCTGTAAACAGACCCCTTGTAGCTTCGTTAATTCGCTGACCTTCTCTGCTTGTCCCGGTCGGCATCGGCTATGCTCAGTTTAAAACTGAGCCTCACAGTGGACGGACCGATTGGGGCAAAAAGGAGCGCCTCAATTCTCCGGCATTACGCCATCGAAGAGGTCACCCCCCCCAGCGCCCCCGGCTTGGAGCCTATACCTAAGGCTCACCTGGGAGTGCCACTTGAGGTGGCACCCCTCCAATTCCACTGGAGCGCAGATCGCCTCCCCAGAGGTAGGGGAGAGCGTCTGCCATCGCCGAGCCACAGACCGGAAGTCCCGCTTCAGTCCCGGTTCCTAAACAGGACAGAAGCTTTTGTGTATGAAATGGCAAATACATTCCGGTAGGGAACCGATTCTCAACCGGGTTCTGTCTGAAATGACAAACCAGAACCCGTTTGAGAACCGGTTCCCTACCGGGAGATATCGCCTGTCTGAAATTCCTCAATGATTCAGTGACATGTAGGAAAAATGAGCACAGCAAAGGTAGGCAGACGAGCAAAATAAGAAATCCTAATGCTTCTTGCCTGTACTGCCTCTGGCCTTCTCTAGGGATTTGCTCCAAAGTGACTCACCCCCTTTTGGATGAGGGATCCCTCCTCCGTCTGCAGTAGCCTCACCAGCTCTGCTCCCTGGGAGTGAACCCTCCCTCCCACTTTGGGCGAGGCCTTTTATCTCTTCTTCCCAGGCAACACCCTCTACTCCACTACTGGTCTACGTTTTCCCTCCAAATCCCCTGTTAGCCAATCACGGTGTCCAAAGTAGACCTGGGCAATGCAGGCCCAGTAGTCACTGTAATACAGGCTTCCCTGGAGCCACTAGGCCTCCCCAGAGCCTGTAGGCCGCACCATTATAGGCCCACGATCACGACGCCTCCCCCGGACTTTGCTGGGTTGAGGAAGCACGGGGAGCGCTCAAGGAACAAGACGCTGGCGACCCCTTTGGCCCAGCTGCAAACACCATCCGGGCTCTTCCGGCTGGAGAGGCTCCCTCTGCATGCCTCCTGGCAAAGTCTGGTGGGGACAGATTCCATTGCCAAAGGCCATGTGCTTGCCGCTGCTCTCGCGGTCACTCATGCAGCTGCCAAAGCACAACGGCTCTGTCCAAAGGCGGGCCTGGGCATGCCGACGGGCCCTCCTCCCCCCAAGCGACAAGGTCCGATCTGGGGAGGTGCTGGAACTCCTAGGAATTAGACCCCCCAAGCCACCACACCCGGGCCTCAGCCCAGGTGGCCCTAAAACCAGGGAACAGAAGAAGAAGAAGAAGAAGAGATTGGATTTATACCCCGCCCTTCACTTGGAGTCTCAGAGCGGCTGCTCACGACAGGATGCTCACGACTTGCGACGCCATACTCACGCGGTCCAGCGGCGGGTGCAACGCCAGAGCCATGCTGGGCGTAAGGCGGGGGTGCTCCTCTGTGGGAGGACATGGGTGCAGCTGGGGCCACACTGGGCAGAGGCATCGCTGGTGCGGGCGGAGGCGTGTAGGGTGAAGGCAGGGGGGGCCGAGTGAGGGACGGTGGGGTGAATGGCAGTTGGCCGGGACCCTGTTGCAAAAGAGGAAGGGACGGAGGATGAGGTGAAGACTCGGCGGGCATGGCTGGCTCAGGGTCAAGAAGTCGCTGCTTGCCTCTTCTTTTGCTCAGAGGCACACGCCACATGCCACACTCCATGGCTAACACGCCAACACTCCCGGGGTTCAGGTGGACGTGCCCCATTTACTGGGCACGCAACTGAGTCTCCTTCTCCCACGGCATGCAGTTAATGGCCTTATTATAATTACGGGGCCTCAAAAGAGTCCTGTGTTGTAATTTTTCGTTACTCCTTCCCCTGGTCAGGAGTAGGGGAAGCAGGGATGAAAAATAACAATCAGGGGTCATTTCGTAGGAAAAGAGGTGCAGGAGCTGATTAGTATAACTCATTAGCATAACTCATTAGCATATGCCACACCCCCTGACATCACCGGAAGGGTGTCAGAAGGCAACACCCCCCGCTCAGGCTCCACAGCTGTTTTGGATTGCCAGCTATTGGGGGGGGGACATATGGAGATCTGTCCTCGCAGAGGAGGGAGAGCTTATACCTGAATAAAACTTGGTCTTCAAGGTGCCACTGGACTGTTTTGGGCCGGGGACAGCTCTGCAACTTACCTGGTTGCTTCTTGCTCTGACTGAGGGCTGCTGGGAGCAGGGGGTGTGGCTTGTTGCATGTGCCCGCCCCCTGGGCTCTTTACTGCCGGAGCTTCGCTCCTGTGCGCTCCGGCAGGAAATGACCCCTGATAACAATACAGAACTCTTTAAAGGCCCTGAAATTGGAATGAGGGGAATCAGGGTTCGATCCTGGAGAGGGAGCCTGAGAAACGGACACCACATCCAAGGAAGGCAGCAGGCGTGCAGCTAGTGGCCTCCGTCCCACAGCCGCTTTCTCTTCCCCCCCACTGGGCTTTGATTCATGGAGGCTGCTCCCTAGCAACAGCAGCCCGAGGACACTGAGAAGAGCCCAACGGGAGCCCGGACACAGCACGGCAAGACCAGCCGGTCCAAGCAGTGGCTGCAACAGCCCCATCCCATGTCCCCCCTCCTCCCCCCACCCACGCGGCATAGGAGATGCATCACCTCCAGACAGAGGAGGGCGGTCCATATCTTACTTATTTTATATCCCACCTTTATCCCTAATGAGGACCCAAGGCAACCTACATCCTTCTCCTCTCCTTCAATGTATCCTCACAACCACCCTGTGAGGTAGGTTAGGCTGACAGAGTGTGACTGGCCCAAGGTTACCCAGCGGGTTTCTGTGGCATTAGTGGGGATTTGAACCCAGGTCTGCCAGAAAGCACCCTGACACTCTTAACCAGTACACCATACTGGCTCTCTCATATGTGACCTCACAGGCCTATCCTCCTTGAATTAGACCTTGTGGCAGGGAGTCCTGTAAGCCCATCATGCACTGCGGCAGGGCTTTTTTTTGTAGAAAAAGCCCAGCAGGAACTCATTAGCATAATAGGCCATACCCAACAGCAGGAACTCATTAGCATATTAGGCCACACCCCTGACAGCACAGCTCATTCGCATATTAGGCCACACCCCCATGTTACCAGAAGTGTGGTCATCCAACCACACCCACCTTTTGCTTCTTATTCTCTTTACCTTGTTTGTTGTCAAAACCCAGGGCTTTTCTTTTGTAGCAGGAACTCCTTTGCATCTTAGGCCACACACCCCTAATGTAGCCAATCCTAATGAGTTTCTGCTGTTGGGTGTGGCCTATTATGTTAATGAGTTCCTGCTGGGCGTGTCCAACTTGGGAGCCAGCCAGAACTCCGTTCCTGTGCGTTCCTGCCCAAAAATAGCCCATCATGCACTGTGCTATGAATTACTTTCCTTGGCCTCTTGAGAATCTAGAGCCAATCAATTTCGTGTTGTGAGCTCAGAAGCAAGATCCCCACCTTGTGACGAAAGCAAAGCAGCAGGACAGCCCCTCTCCTTAGGGGGAGCCAAACAAAAACCTCACTTTAGCCAAGCAAGAGAAACAGGGAACTGTTGGCGGCCCCCCGTTTTTTCCCTTGCGAGACCCTGCATTCAAAATTATGAAAATGGCAGTAGGTGGTACAAAGAGGACACGAATACTTTCAGAGAACTGGTGGGACGTAGTCAGGCCGGCGCGTGCAGGATCAAGGCTCACGTCCCCACTGCGCCACGGATGCTCGCTGGGTGACCTTGAGCCAGTTATACTCTCTCAAGTCTGGCCTACCCCACAAGGTGGTGGTGGCGGTTCAGTTGCTCAGTTGATTTGCCACCAAGGGAGGGAGGTCGTTGAATAGACAATTGCTTCCCATCCTTTCTGATACCCTGGGCTATTTTTGGGCAGGAACGCACAGGAGCCGGCTGGCTCCCAAGTTGGCCACGCCCAGCAGGAACTCATTAGCATAATAGGCCACACCCAACAGCAGAAACTCATTAGGATTGGCTACATTAGGGGTGTGTGGCCTAACATGCAAAGGAGTTCCTGCTACAAAAAAAGGCCCTGGGTTTTGACAACAAACAAGGTAAACAGAATAAGAAGCAAAAGGTGGGTGTGGCTGGATGACCACACTTCTGGTAACATGTGGGTGCGGCCTAATATGCTAATGAGCTGTGTTGTCAGGGGTGTGGCCTATTATGCTAATGAGTTCCTGCTGTTGGGTGTGGCCTATTATGCTAATGAGTTCCTGCTGGGCTTTTTCTACAAAAAGATACCCAAACGTCTACCCCTGGGGAGGAGAGAGAGGGAAGATGAAGGCAGTGGCTGCCGGCCATACAGAAAACGGCGGTCTCCCAGAGCGCCCGCTCTCCTGTCCGAGAAGGGACGGGAACTGAGAACAGGAAAGCAGCAATTTAACATCAGACGCGGCCTCCAGTCATTGGGAAGAATGATCGTCTTTCCAGAAAGCCCTTCTTCTCCAAGGAGACAACAAAAAGTATTGCAGTAATAGGAGACTGCAGTTATCACGGCGATACCTGGGTAAATATTCCGGTCGCAGCAGATACAACTGTTATGTCCGTGGACCGCCACTGGGCACCCACGATACAGTGGAGCTTGAGTCCAAAGAACAATGAGGACTAGGCTCCTGCACCTTGCCTCTAGGGGAACCAATGGGGCATTGGCGGGAGGTTTGAATGGGCCAATGGGATTCCGCAGGGGTTCCCCAGACTGTATATAAGCGGCCGGTCGGCCGTTGGTTAGTGGTTCGTGTTATGTACCAATAAAGTGTGCCGTGTATTATGCGTGCCTCGGTAGTTCTTCCATGCGGCTAGACCACTACATAACAACAACGAATGCCTGTGCCTTAGAGGGGAGGAGACCCTAGATATGTTACCAGTCTCTGCCCAGATGCAGGGGTTACCTGGCTGATTGGGAACTGTAGCCCCAACAATACCAAGTCCGCCCATTGCACTGGGAACCGAGATGCAAATTCTTGACTGCAATAACAGATCAATTGCAAAATTTTTCTGACACCGATAAATTAATATTTCTGCTGTCATATGCAGACCCTACAGTTTCCTATATGGTAGCACTCTTCACCTTTGTTGTTGTTCAGTCGCACAGTCGAGTCCGACTCTTCGCAACCCCATGGACCAGCTCCCGCCAGGCCTTCCTGTCTTCCGCCGTCCTCTGAAGTTTGCTCAATTTCATGTTCGTTGCATCTATGACACTGTCCAACCATCTCATCCTTTGCCGTCCCCGTCTTCTTTGACCTTCAATCTTTCCCAGCATCAGGGTCTTCTCCAGTGAGTGCTCCCTTCTCATTTGGTGGCCAAAGTATTTGAGCTTCATTTTCATTATCTGGCCTTCCAGGGAACAGTCAGGGTTGATTTCTTTTAGGATTGACTGATTTGATCTCCTTGCAGTCCAAGTGACTCTCAAGAGTCTTCTCCAGCACCATAGTTCAAAAGAATCTATTCTTCGCCGCTTGGCCTTCCTTATAGTCCAACTCTCGCAGCCATACATGACTACTGGGAATACCACTGCTTTGACCATGTGGACTTTTGTGGGCAGGGTGATGTCTTCACCTTAGTGGCTAGTAAAATCAGGGCCAAGAACATAGGAAAATGAAATGAAATTGAGCTGTAAAACAGCAATATGTATGTGTTTCTGGAGATGGGTATCTATATTTAAGATTTTAATTCATTTAAATACTGAATGGGCAGATTTCAGAGCTTACTATATTTTAAATTTAATTCAAATTCCAGTGCTGTAAGTTGTCTTAATTTGTATATTGTTTAAATTTAAATTTTAAATTGTAATGGCCATTGGCTACACAATACATTTTACTACAACAATACCAAGTCAACCTACACCGTCTGTGGCTGGGAAATTGCCCAGAAGGTCCAAGAGTCACGTCTGATTTCAGAGGAGGAAATCTCACGCACACACACAAACGCACACACACAAAAATGAAGGGATTAATCAAATGGAAGCTTACAGGGAAAAAGCACTTCAGGAGGCCTGGAGGTTAATTAAACCCCCTATGACAGAGGCTCAGATGAAATGTATACCCCAAGTTCAAATGCTTTGAGTGAGTAAAGGAGGACTACGTCCCGGTCTGGCCGAGCAGTGGCGCCGAAGAAGCCCGTAAAGGAAAAGAGGCCGCCTGGCAAGAGTCAAAGTCGTGGGGGATGCAATGAAAGCACGGAAACGGTGGCAAACGAAATGTCCACTGACAACAAAGGGAGAAAAGGGTGAACGCGAGAAGGAGACCCGTCGAAGGCAGGCCAAAAGCACCTGTTTCTTTTCCTTATTTGTACCCCACTTTTCTCCCCGGCGGGGACCCAAAGTGGTGACAGCATTCTCTGCTCCTCCATCTTACACTCACAACAACCCTGCGAGGTAGGCCGGTCCGAGAGGGCGGGACTGGCCCGAGGTCAGCCGGCGCGCTTCCATGGCAGGACGGAGATTTTAACCCAGGTTTCCCAGATAAGAGTCCGACGCTCTAACCACTACACCATGCTGCCCCTCTCATTTCTTTCAATGCTTCGGGAGCAAGTAACTAGCCAGAAGGGGCAACTGGGCCTTTGTATCAAAGAGACGAGAGAGGAAGCTGCAGAGCAGTTGAAGGAACTCTTGGTGGAAGGGGCTGTTCACTGACCATTTGCCTGGGGGCTTCCCTGGGACTCCAGAAGCGACAGCCCGTGGACAGCTGGGTGCCCAGAAATGGCTGCTGCTCTTACGTCCGGTCCGTGGGCTTTCTGGCTGGCCACCCATGAAGCACAAGGCAGGGCTGGATGGATCCTTTGGTCCAACCCAGCTTCTGACACTCTTTTGCTTCGGACAGGCTACCGGCAGTGTGACACGGGAGCTAAAAGGGCAAATGTGATGTGTGTGATGCATTAGGCCCCTTGGCAGATACAAAAGCGGACATACTACAAAGCGAAATAGATATGATCTACAGATCTTATCCAGAATTTATAAGAAAAAATAATCTGCCGGGGGAAGTGATTGTTAAGATTCTCGAGAAGACAAGTGAGAGACCAAATTCTCAAAGCGACAAGTGGATCTACCTTGAAAATCAAAGACAAAGAAATAAAAGTGTTAAAGGATATACCATTTGAAATAAGGAGGAGGAGGAGGAAATACAGAGACTTAGTACTATTTCTACAAAAGAAAAGCATTCCCTACAGATGGATGGTACCCGAAGTCACAATCTTCAAATTCATGGACAAGGGGAAAAAATGACTCTGTTGAAAAGGCACAAGAATGTTTGCATCTACATAGTCGCCCATCAGGGGTGAAAGAACCCGAGAAAGAAGACAGCACTAACGAAACCGAAGAAGAAGGAGCAGCGACAGATTCAGATGAGGATCCAGACTCTAAGTTAGGGGCAGCTGCCCCGAAGACAAGCTATGATTTGAGAAAACAAAAATATAAGAACAAATGAGATGTTATTACACTTTGAAAACTCTATATATTTTAGTAATTAATTCTTATAATGCTTTTTAAAATAGGTCAAAACTAGACGTGGTTTAAGTTACTATATAAGCTAAAAAATAATTGTTAGATGACCACAGTCAATGACGTGTTATTGAACATGGAGCTAAAAGCTAATTTTGATAAGCAGTATGTATGACCACCATCTCTTGGGTTTTTAGTGGGATTTCTTTACTTTATCCCATAGCAAGTAGTTACCCTCCCTTATTTTCGTTCTAGTTTATTAGTATGTAGTTTTTAGAAATGCAAATTTAAAAAATCCCCTACGGGGGGCTCAAAAAAAAAAAAAGGGCAAATGTGATTTTGGGCTGTATCAACAGAAGTATACTGTCCAGATCACGCATAGTGATGGTTTTGCTTTAATTCGCTCTGGTTAGACCTCGACTAGAGTATTGTGTTCAGTTTTGGGCACTGCAATTTAAGAAGGATATAGACAAGCTGGAATGTGTCCAGAGGAGGGCAATGAAGATGGGTGAGGGACCAAGTTCTGTGAGGGCATGTTTAGCCTGGAGAGGAGACGACTCAGAGGTGATATGAGAACCATCTTCAAGTACTTGAAGGGCTGTCATCTAGAGGATGGTGTGTTGAGTTGTTTTCTGTTGCCCCAGAAGGTTGGACCAGACCCAACGGGTTGAAATTCAGTCAGAAGAGTTTTGAGCAAAACATGAGGAAGAACTTCCTAACGTTAGAGCGGTTAAGAAAATAAGAACATAAGAGACGCCAATGTTGGATCAGGCCAAAGGCCCATCATCTGACAGCAGTGCGGATTCTGTGAACTTGGACAGATCACAAGAGGGGAGGGCAGGAAGGAATGCCTCGGTGCTTAGTTCTCATGGCCGTTTTTAACACGCCCAGGGAAATGATAATCACCACTTTGGGGTCAGGAAGCCATTTTTCTCCAGGCCACTTTGGCCGGAGATCCTGGAGCTTTTTTGTCATCTTCTGGGCATGGAACAGCGGTCACGGGGGGTGGGGGGGTGGGTAGTTGTGAATGTCCTGCCTTGTGCAGGGGGTTGGACTAGATGACCCTGGAGGTCCCCTTCCAGCTCTACGATTCTATGATTCTACCACTGCGTCTTCATTCCCCTCAACATCCCAGAGAACACCGTCTCCATTGTGCCCATTTTTCAGACAAATGTAACGGAGGCTAAAGACCATCGCCTGCGGCAGGCAACACAGCCCAACCCAAAACTAGAACTGAGGACCGAGAATTCAAACCACAGAGTAGTTGTGCTTACTTGGACTGCATGCCCAGAGAGACCCGTTTTGGGGGCAAGTTCTTCGGTCGCTGGGCCACCCTTGCCTGCCGGATACTGTGGCTGAAGTGCTCCTGCATGGGCACGACTGTGGGCGACAGGAGAGGGGAACCGCTTTGCCACGTTTTCGCCCTGTGCGTGGCGCAGACGATCTCGGAGCTGCTCTGTCAGAAACTGAAAGAAGGGGAATCAGAGAGTCAGGGAGGAGCAGGGGTCATTTCCTGCGGGAGCGCACAGGAGCGGAGCTCTGGCAGTAAGGAGCCCAAGGGGCGAGCACATGCAACAAGCCCCGCCCCCTGCTCCCAGCAGCTCTCAGTCAGAGCAAGAAGCAGCCAGGTAAGTTGCAGAGCCCCACCTCCCCGGCCCCATGGTCCAAAAACAGTCCAGTGGCACCTTTAAGACCAAGTTTTATTTAGGTACAAGCTCTCCCTCCTCTGTGAGGACAGATCTGCACGTTCCCCCCCCCCCCCAAATAGCTAGCAATCCAAAACAGCCCAGTGGAGTCTGAGTGGTGGGTGTTGCCTTCTGACACACTTCCGGTGATGTCAGGGGTGTGGCATATGCAAATAAGTTATGCTAATGAGTTATGCTAATGAGCTCCTGCACCTCTTTTTCTATGAAATGACCCCCGCCCCTAAGCTCTAACTACAAACTCCACTAGCTAATCCTGAGTTTAGTTCTAGGGACTGTTTATCCCAATTCCCCCCTACACGGGAGTTAATCTGTTCAGATTCCTGGGTCCTGTCAAAATGTCCCCACATCAAGGGAGAGTCAGAAAAAAGGGGCTGCTCACAATCTTCCCCGTAACAGACGGATCACGTTAATTTACTTTCTGGTTATAAAGTGTGGGACCCAAGGGGGACTTCCACTTTTTAGCTATGGCTGATCTAGCTGCAGAATCTGTGGAGCCATTTTTGAACGCTGCATTTCATGCAGAGGATGAAGATGAGCACCCAGGCGCTGTTATTGTCAGACGTGACTTTTGAGATCTGTTGGCGAAGTATCAGCATTGGCTTGGGTCCTCAAACCACCAGATATTGAATTCCCAAATCCACCCAGCAGTTCAGTAGCAAAAAATATTCTCATCTCTGGAAATGACACCAAAAATATTGTTGATTTTTTTGGGGGGTAAAATAAAGCTTTCATAACAGACCTAGGACTGTGGCAAATTCTGCATAAACATTATTCTGCATAAACTGCTGAACTATTAGGAATATAATTAAGAATAGACAAGGGGGGAAACTGGCTAATTCATTGAGTAATGCATTATTTTTGGATTAGGAGGACTGATTTTTCTACAAGTGAAGTAAGGTGGAAAATATTAACTGCGAATATGGGAAGAGCTTTGTGAGACAACTCCTCCGACTAGAGGGCTGGCTGAGGTCTAAGGAACTCGCGGAAGTGGGCTGCCGTGGGTGCCTATTTCTTTGAATATGAGCTCTGAAGCTCGTTCCTTTGTTGCGTTCATTGCCCTTCTCATGGGCCAGCCAGTCTTTCAAAAGAAGAAGAGTAGGTTTTTATACCCTGCTTTTCTCTTCTTTAAGGAATTTCAAAACAGCTTACAATCACCCTTCCCTTTCTCTCCACACAACAGGCACTACGAGAGGTAGGTGGGGCTGAGAGAGTTCTGAGAGAACCGTGACTGGCCCAAGGCCACCCAGCAGACTTCATGTGGAGGAGGAGTGGGGGATCAAACTCAGTTCTCCAGATTAGAGTCCGCCGCTCTTAACCGTGACACCACTCTGCCTGGAGGCTACTCACTTTTGTTTGCAAGTCTTCTTTGCTGTGGCCCAGCAGCTTCAGCCGTTGCGTCCTGCTTTCTGGCTCCAAGTTCACCTGGACACCAAGGAATACGTGAGGATGAGGAGACGGGTGGGTTTGGACCATAAAATGTGAGCGTGCAAGGAGGTTAAAGGCTTTAAGCACCACAAACGGATCAAGATGTGCTCCGCTGTCCCCTCTGGGGGATGTGGGACACAGTCACTGGCCTGGCTCTTAAAGACGAAGCTATCAGCAGCCCAGGAGAGAATTCTGCTCTGCAAACACGGAATCATTGCAGGACTATAAAAAGGGACCCTTGACATTACAGTGGGACACAGTGCCGCCACTTTCTGGAACAGGGGGAAGAAAGATGGGGAAGAGTTCAAGAACGCCCCCCCCAGTCAATTCCCTTCTTCCACATGTCAAGATTAAACAGGAGGGAGGGTTCGGCATGCGCCAACACCAAGTACAACTAATGCTATTCTTTAACAAGGGTTTGCAAACCCTGGTTGAAAACCGACGGTCACGAGGCTGGTGTGACCAATGGTTAGGGCCGAAGCAAACGTCACTCCACCCAACGGCAGCGCTAAGGATGTCGTAATTAATTATATATGTTACACACCACTGTGTATTATATATGTTACACTTGAGCTGCGGTGACTCAAGTGGTTAAGACGCTGAACTGCAGGCTGTGGAAGGTCAGTAGTTTAGCAGTTCGAGACCCGGGTGCCGCATGACGGGGTGAGCTCCCGTCTCTAGTTCCCAGCTCCTGCCAACCTAGCAGTTCGAAAGCAAGAAATTGCAAGTAGATCAATAGGGACCACTTC
>NW_015160890.1:140911-142995 GCF_001447785.1 Gekko japonicus | reverse complement strand
AGACTCAAATAAGCCTCTCCCCTGTCCCTGCCTCCTTCTCTCCTTCCCACCCACCAGCCAACCGACCTTTTATTTGCTCCTCGGCTTCAGCGTTCCTCCCTCCCCCGGCCCCGATACAGTCTACCCGGGAACGCCACGGCTCGGGTTGCGCAGTGGGCCCAGAAAGCAGAGCTGCTCTCTCCTGTGCGCAGATATGTTCTCTGGCTCCTGATCCACTCACCAAAATGTTCAGAGCAATAGTGGGTCTTCCCCCTTGAGTCCCACGGGGTAGTGGCCCACGGGAGGGTTGTGGGGCATGAATGTGGCTGTTCAGGTACTTTCTCTTTTGCCTTCCCTTTGGGGCATGCCTTTGCTCCACAGCAAGCTGACAGCCTACGGGACCGCCTTTCCCCGTATATACCCCAGAGAGCACTACGGTCTGGGTCTCAAAATCGGCTGACCCTCCCTGGCCCAAGGGAGGCCAGGCTAGCTGCTACTAGGACCGGGGCCTTCTCGGTGGTGGCCCCTACCTGGTGGAACGAGCTCCCGGAGGAGATCAGGGCCCTGCGGGACCTTTTGCAGTTCCGCAGGGCCTGCAAGACGGAGCTCTTCCGCCAGGCATTTAATTAGGGGCCGCCGCCACTGTAGCGCCCAGCCCGTAACTTTACCATCGAGCGGCTGCCATGAGAGCCGACAAGCAGAAGAACCTCTAGTACTGTTGGAAATCCACTTGAAAGCATTCCATCTAGTTGCATTTTTAACTGCTGCCAGCACTTTGTATTGTACTGATTTCAATTGTGTTTTAATTATGTCAGGAGCTGCGGTGGCTCAAGTGGTTAAGACGCTGAACTGCAGGCTGTGGAAGGTCGGTAGTTCAGCAGTTCGAGACCCAAGTGCGCCGCATGACGGAGTGAGCTCCCGTCTCTAGTTCCAGCTCCTGCCAGCCTAGCAGTTTGAAAGCAAGAAATTGCAAGTAGATAGATAGGTACCGCTTCGGTGGGAAGGTAACAGCGTTCCGTGCGCCTTGGTGTTTCGTCCTGCCGGCCACATGACCACGGAAACGTCTTCGGACAGCGCTGGCTCTTCAGCTTGGAAACGGAGATGAGCACCGCAACCCTAGAGTCGGACTCGACTGGCTTTCGAGCAAGGGAACCTTTACCTTTTAAATTATGTATGCTTCATTCTGTATTTATGTTACCTGGAAGCCGCCCTGGGCCTGCTTTGCGGGGCGGGCGGGGGTACAAATGTGATAATAAATAAATAAATAAATCTTGACTTCCTCACTTGACAACTCTAAAATCTGATCCATGTGGGTGGCGTCAAGGGCAAGACCCCGCTGAGGGTTCGATGAGGACCTTAAGGTTCTCATTAACTTAACACGTTATGCTTTCATGCTGCCTCAGAAACCTTCAGGCTGAGAGCCGGGAGATAAATCTTCTAAATGATTCAATAAATCCGCGTCACCCAGGAGGTTCACGGAAGAACGAAAAGGACATCTGTAAAACTAATTGATAGTTTAAGACCAAAAGGGATCAAGAGCTCCGGAACACTGGGACAGGAGATCACCCCCCCCCCACCCCCGATTAAATTAAACTCTGAGAAATGTTCTCATGAGATCACATATTATGATTGAAATAATTTGGGGAAGAGGACAACTAAAACATACACCATATTTACTTGAAAGGAAGACACCCCTGAATGTAAGATTTGGCGGTCAGGCTGCTGATGGGTCTCCCCAAGTGGGAGCACATCCGACCTGGACTGAAGGTGTTGCACTGGCTGCCAATAGCGTACCGAATCCGCTTCAAAGTGCTGATACTCACCTTTAAAGCCCTATATGGCCAGGGTCCGACCTACCTGAGGGACCGCCTTTCCCCGCATATACCCCCAAGAGCACTTCGGTCGGGGACCCAAAACCGTCTGGTGATCCCAGGTCCCCAGGAGGTAAAACTTGCTGCGACCAGGGCCAGATCCTTCTCAGTGGCGGCCCCTACCTGGTGGAACGAGCTCCCGGAGGAGATCAGGGCCCTGCGGGACCTTATGCAGTTCCGCAGGGCCTGCAAGACGGAGCTCTTCCGCCAGGCTTTCACATAGGGGCCGCCGCT
>NW_015160890.1:121273-140454 GCF_001447785.1 Gekko japonicus | reverse complement strand
CCCAAGCACCAAGATGACAGAGCATCACTTGCCCCAGAGTCCCTATCTATGCCTTGTGGCTAAGAGCCACTGATGGACCTCTGCTCCATATGCTTACCTAATTCCCTTATGAAGCCGTCAAGGTTAAGACGCTGAACTGCAGGCTATGGAAGGTTGGTAGTTCAGCAGTTCAAGACCCAGGTGCTGCATGACGGAGTGAGCTCCCGTCTCTAGTTCCAGCTCCTGCCAACCTAGCCGTTCGAAAGCAAGAAATTGCAAGTAGATAAATAGGTACCACTTCGGTGGGAAGGTAACAGCCTTCCATGCACCTTGGTGTTTAGTCATGCCGGCCACATGACCACGGAAACGTCTTCGGACAGCGCTGGCTCTTCGGCTTTGAAACGGAGATGGGCACCGCAACCCTAGAATCGGACTCGACTGGCTTTCGAGCAAGGGACACCTTTACCTTTTACCACCTCATTAATCTATGCTATACTTCTGATGCTGTAATCTTTGATTTCGTTTTCTTCATCTGGATTGTGGTTTCGAAAAATATACAATAAAAAATAAATTAAAAAACACACATCAGTTAACGTCCACAAACCAAGGCAACCCACAGACCATCCAACACAAAACCTGCCTCTGACCTTGGCCAAAGAGGTCCTACCATCAGGAAGTTCCAGATGTTCTCTTCGGACAGTTCCTGAGCTGCTTCAATCTTCTTTTGGCAAAAGTCGAGAAGACCCCCTGACTGCAGGGCCTCTTGGAGCTGCCAGGAGCGGGCCAAGAACTCGGCCTCGGTGGTGACTTGGCTGATAAATACCGGCTGTGGCATCATTGGCTGCCCCCCCAGCTGTACAAGGGCCTCGGCATGGCCAAAGGTGATTAATTTACCTCCAAACTGCAGGGCGGGGGGAGGAAAGTTTGGGGAAAGGACAGATTGAAGAGCGTGGAAGACAATTCAGACACTTTGACTAGTTCAGAATGCCCATGCCCAATTAATGCCAAGCACAGGTCAGGGGTCTGTTGTACGGAAACAACTGTGTTGGATATCTGTTTCCAAGAGCAATAAAAGGTATGTGTTTTGAGCTATAAATCTCTGAGCAGACTGGTTATCTTTGGAAATGCCATCACCCGCATAAACCTCCCCCAAGGAGGGCCAACAAACATCCTGCTTCAGGCTTCAACCTGTGTTAAGGGCCAGTTTGGTTTCGTGAGAAGCGGGGCCTTTTTTGTTGCAGCCCCAGAATTCTGCAATACTCTTGTTCGGGACGTCTGTTTCTCTCTGTGTGTGTCAATGCTCCACAACCAGGCAAACACAGCCGCTGCCATTTTAGCATAGCGCTGTTCGAGGACCCCTCCCCCACACCAATGGTTTTTACTGCCCCCAAGCCCTTCCCCGCCTCCCTCACTGGCGCACCACACCATGGACAGTCCCTCTCCTAGGCGTGTACAGCAATGTGTGCATGTCCTGTAGAGTTTACATGCTATTAACGGCATCCAGCTTATGGGATGGATCTATAGGATGCATCTGAGCCAGGGTAATTTAGTAGAAAAAGAGGTGCAGGAACTAATTAGCATAACTCATTTGCATACACCACACCCCCTGACATCACTGCTCAAGTGCCACTGGACTGTTTTGGATTGCTAGCTATTGGGGGGGGGGACGTGCAGATCTGTCCTCACAGAGGAGGGAGAGCTTGTACCTGAATAAAACTTGGTCTTAAAGGTGCCACTGGACTGTTTTGGACCGGGGGAGCTCTGCAACTTACCTGGCTGCTTCTTGCTCTGACTGAGGGCTGCTGGGAGCAGGGGGCGGGGCTTGTTGCATGTGCCCGCCCCCTGGGCTCTTTACTGCCGGAGCTCCGCTCCTGTGCACTCCGGCAGGAAATTACCCCTGCATCTGGGTGGGGGAGTTTGAGGAGGAGTGAGAATATAGACTTGGGAGCGTGTGGAGGGAAACAAAGACTGTGGTACACAGAAGAATTCCATTCTCATTGTATTTATACAACTGTTGCCCTCGGGGACTCATTGTCCAGGATTCACTCGTCCACCTCAACACTAGGGCGTGTTTTTGTGTACACACACACACAACACACAGAGAGGCCAGTATTTCTGTGGTATCCCCTGTTCCTCGGGAATCCTTCAGCACCAAGCAGTGAGAAAAATGAAGCGCATGGATCCTGTACGAGGGGCCACAGCCAGTCCCCTCCGTCCTATCAAGCCGAATATTCACACCAGCCCCGGGGGCCCTGATTGGGCAGATAAGGCAGTGTACACATTTAGTAAAGAAAATATAAAATAAAATAAAATTGCACCAGGAAAACGAGCACTCCTTTTCCTCTTGGAAATAAAATAAGTGCACACCAGGAATGCGAGCCAAATTCTGCCAGGCCTGTAAAACGCAGCTGTCCCGCCGGACTTTCGGTCGAGGCGGCAGACATCCGAAATCCATCTTTGGCCTCCCCGACTGAAATCGCCGGCTTTGTGATCAGCTTAAACTGAGTATAGCAACACGGAGCTTGACTGCTGTTTCTATTACTGTTTTAAATTATTTGTTTTAATTATTTAACTATTGCTGCCGAGATTGCGTGACCGCCCTGAGATTCACCGGGGGGGGGGGATAAAAATCAAATCAAATCAATTGATCAATAAATGTTTCTTTCATCAAACCAAGATCCACCATTGGCCTGCAGAGGCTCCCTCGGCTGATACCGAAGCCTCTCTCCGCTATGCAGGGAATGCAGTCAGACCCGCCACCCTCTCCGGCCAGTCCTTACCCCGGCATTCTTCTCAGAGGAGTGCCGCATGCGCTTACCGCGAACAACGCCCCTGTCGGTCTGCGGATCCACTTGGGAGGCTTTTTCAAAGGCGGGATCGGGGTTCCCCGTCACACGTTCCGGCACTGGCAGAGGCAGGAGGCTCTGTCCCGTGCCGAAGGGGTCCGTGGGACTGAAAGAGGAGGAGATCTGAGAGGCAACGGAAGGAAAGAAAGGTTTACTGCTGCTGTCCTGGTGTCAGGTGGCCCTGTCATAGATCTGGAATGTGGAGGGGGTGCCCTCCTCCTTGTTCTCACCTCTTCCCTGCCCTGCTTCTGTGCGCTATCTCATTGCTGTCTCCAGCTGCAATTAACTCGGCTGGGAGAGTTAACGGCTTTTGCGCTTGGCCCGCTTGCTTTTGCCCACGCATGTGAACTATAACCATTGGCTTGCATACACAGGGGGGGTGTTTGATTTCGCTGTAAGTCAGAGGCCCTGATACTGACGGGCCATTCCTGACACAAGCTGTACACGTGTTCTTTAGTACTGAATCCACTAATAAACAGTTATCTTCTGATGAAGCCCTGTGTGGTGTGACCTGACTAAGGAGCCTGACACCAGGGAATGTTCCTGCCCAATCAGTTATTATTGCCTTTGACGAGTGGCAGACTGACCAGGCTAGCCTGAGAAAAGTTCGTGGTGGTGGAAAGGGCCGACCAGTCGCAGCCAACTCATGGTGACTCCGTAGGTTTTTCAAGGCGAGAGACGAACAGAGGTGGCTTGCTATTACCTGTCTCTGCCTAGAGAACCTGGTGGTCCACTCCTGGTGGTCTCCCATCCAAATGCTGACCAGGGCCGACCCTGCTTAGCTTCTGAGATCACACAAGGTTCGGCTAGCCTGGGCCATCCAGGGCAGGGCTAAGAAAACTTACTCCAGTCTAAGCCTGCTGATTTTAAAAGGAAGGGTATAAACCGCCACCACCTCCTCCTATTTAGATATCTAGACCTCACTTTTCTCCCCAGTAGGGACCCAAAGTTACTTACAGCATTGGTCTTCCCTGCCACTTTATCCATACAACACCCCTGTGAGACAGGCCAGGCTGAGAGAGTGTAACTGGCCCAAGGTCACCCGGCCCGCTTCCATGATTCGAACCTGGGACTCCTAGATCCTAGTCTGAAACTCTAACTACAACACCACACTGGCTCCCTTGTTTTCATGTTATACAGTTCCTAGGTTCTGTGAAATCAGAAGCTAACCTGTGTACTCTACTTTATATCCCAATCAGATTCAAGATTTCTCTTCGAATGCCGACATCTCATTATCAGAGTTTAACATCAGATTGTGTGGGAAGAAAATACTGTGTGGGAAGAAAATACAAAGACTCAGAGGACTTCCGGTTTTGGCAGGCTGATGGCGGCCGCATCCCCAGGGAGCTCCTGGGGCGTGATCTGCGGACCAGCACAATGAGAGGGGGTGTGAAAGTCCGCACCCCCCTGGGACCCTTGCCATGGGTCCCTTGCCATGGGGTGCTGAGGGTCACCTTTCTGCTGGCACGCTGCCGGCAGATTGAGGCTTCCCTTTGCCCCGAAGGTCTCTGCGCTCTGTTCCCGAACGGGACTAAGCTATGCACACTGGGACAAGCGCTTGGAGGTACAGCATTGAAATCGTTACCTGGCGAGATCCGAGTGATCAGACGTTGAAGAGTGAGTCTGTTAAAGCGAGAACACCAGAGAATGAGCGAGTCCCCTTTTACTAAAAGTGAGGGGGGGGACTCTCCCCCAGAAAGAACAAATAAGCGATTAAAGAAAAGCCTTTGCAGTGGGGACGGAGTTTTAAGCGGTAATAAACTGTATTAAAGAGACTCCAGGAGCTAAAAAAGCGTTTGGGCAAGTTTTCGGAACTTTGGAGACTCTTTCAGGCTGGATGCTAAACCCTTGCCCCCTGCTGGCAGAAATGAGGTACTTCACAAGAACTGTGCTATATATTGGCTGTTATTTTCAAGGGACTGTGTTAACATTGGAGAAGCGACTAGTCTTTGATCACAGGGACTTCCAATATTCAAGAGGAGAGTCTAATGAGTAGGTTTAAGTGGTGGGGCCTGGACGCAGATGTTTAAGTGAAGCTGAAAGCGAAGGGATATGCCATGGACATATCCGAAATAAGTCTGATGGACAAAAGGGCGGATAGACTCTCTGTAAGTTTGGCTTTCAAAAGCAACAAAGATTGAAGGCAAGAATTCAAGCGGATAACAGTCCTTGAAAAAGAAAAAGGAACTTGTTTTGAGATGACCAGTTCCAGTTCCAGCAAGACAAGGCCACAGGGAAAGTGTTCAAGAAAGTAGATTACAGCGTGGGAAGAGAAACTGACTGCGTTACAACTACTGAGGGAAATTTAATTATTAATTTGCTTTCAATGAAGGAAGGAAAAAATAATTGTAAAATGAGATGCCACTGTTCTCTGAAATTTGTGTTTGAGTCAATTAGCGATTCTCCTGGAATGCTCTTTATATAGTCAGATCTGATGGTTTGTTAACGCAATTGATGATGATGATTGACCACTCTCAATGTTAAGAAAAGCAATCTTTATATTGTTAAGCTAATACTTTCATAAGTAGTATAAGACCTCCAACTCTTGGGTTTTTAGTGGGTTTTCTTTCCTTTCTCCTATAGTTTGTAGATCCCCTCCCTAATTTCGTTGTAGTTTTAAGAAAATGCAAATAAAAAATCCCCTACGGGGGGCAAAAAAAAGAAAACACAAAGACTCTGAGGGTTAAACACACACGGAGAGCTGCCTTGAACTGACAGGAGAACCAAGAGATATAAATCTAAAATCAGAGATCCACTCCCTTTTTCTAACTCTACAGCAACTCCAAGTGTCATTTTGTGTGTATGTTCTTGGGCGGTGGCATCGTTAGCAGAAACAGACAGTTGGCTTCTCGTTCCAACTACGAGCTATGAAACTTGACTTGGAAATCCGACAAAGGCTGGACCACATGCCCTTTAGACCCCTCCCCGCTTTCATTCCTGGGCACGGCTGAACATGACAAAGGCCACCATTCAGAAATCCTCAAGGGCCCACAAGAGGAACGGTCTGTCCTTGGAACAGGATGACGTTCCGTGTTGAATCACAATCAGCTCTTGAATCACCTCCAAGTCCTGCTGGCCCAAAAAAGCAGAGCTCAAGGAGTCCGCCACAGGCGTCGCTGGACTGTGCTCCGAGGTGGTCAGTGCAGGTACCTGTTTTTCAGTGATTCTTTTCATTAAAGAGCTTTGTGATCATGCTCTTGTCTCCAGCCCATTAGGCAAACCAGACAGCAAAAAAGCAGAGACGGCTCCAAGATCACTGGAATGTTCCTGCTGGACGGAAGAGAGCCCCCACTCTTCCCGGGTGACCTTGGGTTAGTCACACATTCTCAGCCTAACCTACCTCACAGGACTGTTGTGAAAATAAAATGGGACAAGGAGGAGGGGGAGGAGTTTGGATTTATACCCCGCCCTTCACTCAAGAGTCTCAGAGCGGCTTACAATCTCCTAAAGCACTGCATTTTAAACTTTGAACTGAGAAAAGGTAGGTGGGGCTGAGAGAGCTCTTTCGAGAAATGCTCCTGGGAGAACAGCTCTGAAAGAACTTGTGACTGACCCAAGGTCCCACCAGCAGCTGCATGTGGAAGAGTAGGGAACCAAATCCGGTTCTCCCAGATTAGAGTCCGTGCTCCTAACCACAACAGCAAACTGGTGTAAGTGAATGATAGGAGAATGATATAAGCCTCTTTGGGTTCCCACGGGGAAGAAAAGCTGGGTATAAGTGAAGTAAGTATTAAATAATAAAATAACACAGAGGTCATTTCGGGGGGGATCGCGGGGGAACGCAGTTCCCCCGGGTGAGGTGCGGGGGGCGGGGCACATGACGAAGCCCCGCCCACTGCTTCCAGCCGCCCCGCTTCTGGCCCTCATTCAGCCAGGAGGAGGCAGGAGAAGAGGGAGGGTAAGTTGCTTCCTCCCCGCCTCTCCCCACCCCTGCCTGCCTGGGGCCAGGGAGGGCCTTGGCGGGGCTTCCTCGCACTCCCGCTGGCCTTGCAGGTCCACCACTGGGCCCCTGATGTCAGGGGGTGTGGCATATGCTAATGAGTTATGCTAATGAGTTCCCCTAGCTCTTTTTCTACGAAACGACCCCTGAAATAACAAGATTGTGTAACTCAGTGAAGCACGCGGACAGAATAGCAACTTTTTGGGCCACACAGAACTCTTTCCATCCCTGTCCGAAAGAAATTTCAGTCACTTCCATAAATAAATCACAGAAATGTACTCCATGAGCCTGTTTTATTACAGCTGCAAGATTTGGATTTTTGACCCCAGAACTGCAAACGGGAAAAGTTGGCAAAACAACAGAGCCCTCGACTTCAAGCCCGCCCTGCTCAACGAAAGCTGTGCACGTCCTCACCTTGTCCGCCTGGCTTTTCTGCTGCGCCTCCAGGCTGCCGCCCATCACCGAATAAAGGCCGAGCCGCCTGTTAAAAGAAGCCGTGGAGAAGACCGAGGGGTTCCGAGGACACCACTGGACATCGAAGCACCACTGGGCGGGCGTGTGCAACTCATAGACCACCGGTGCCAGGGACAGAAGCAAAGGACAGGTCAAGGCGAGTCGTGCGCTGCTCGCAACAGAAAATTCTGCCACCGCATCTTGCAAATATTACATTTGCCCTTTTACGCTCTTACAACTTTTTTTCCCTGGCAGAGATTAGTGGTGCAAAAACACGACAGGGGTTCTTGCTCGCCTCTGAGGCGGTTTGCAAGAATGCAATTCGATTAAAACCCTGCATTGCGGCAGCGCGACATAAAACAGAAGTAAGAAGACCGAATCAGACCAACTAGAAAAACAGAAAGCGATAGAAACAAACAAAACCCCAGGGAACCCAGCAGTGACGCAACCTGCACTGGGCAGGCCGCTTGTACCTTCTGCTCTGCTTAGGCAGGCGGGGTGACACCGTCCACCTCCTCTTTTTAGGGTGCACCAGGAAATAAGTCCGCTCCACCCTCAAAAATGTACAGGGAGCAGAGGTGAGTCGGGGAACCCAGAAGGAAGCCTTGACACGACAACGCTCCCTCTACGTTGTGGAGTCTGGTGAGCAGAAATTCTACTTTCTGAGCTGCTGGCATTAAAGTTGTGAGCCAGCCATTTGGCCACTGCAGAAATTAGTTTGCTCTGGAGCCCTCCTTCCTGAGCCAAGACAAAAAAATGTGTGAGCTGGAGGCTAAAAAACCTGTGAGCTGGCTCACACTGACTCAGCTTAGAGGGAACACTGACGACAACCCAGGAGGAAGATCAGGCCAGAAGAAGAAGAAGAAGGAGAAGGAGGAGGAGGAGGTTGTTTTTCCCCCTTTGAGAAAAACAGCAGGTCCCAAGGCCATATCACAAACAGTCCTTCAATTCTTTCCCTTTCAAAGGAGACTTGCCATGGAACACAAAGGCTCCTTGGGTGTGCAGGATGACTTGAATTTTCTCTGAATGTAGACAGGCCCATAGCCAGGATTTTGTGGCTTGTGGGGGCAAAAAATGTTCTGGTGGGGCTGCCATTATTTTTATGTCAGCTCCAATCTGCCCCCAAGCCCGACCGCCGGTGACCAGCCCTCTCCCTCCCCTCCTGCAAGATTTAAAACTCCCTTCAGCTGATCGACGGGGAGCCCGTGGCCTGTTGATCAGCTGGAGGGAGGGAGGGAGAGGGGTGCGTGCCATCCCCCACTTCTTCTCAAAAGCATTTAAAGGATCCCTTTAAGTGTGTTTGAGAAGAAGCCGGGGACGTGTGCCTCCCCCAATTCTAAAAAAATCTTCTCAAAAAAATCTTGTGGGGCTAGCCCTTTAAGGAAGGGGGCGGAGCCTACAGTAGCACCACTGTAGCTACGGGCCAGAGGAAGACTCCTCTAGGGAGAGTTACCGGAGGCATCACCCTTGGCTCTGTTGGCCTGGGATGCCCCTGGGAGGTCAAGCTTCGCCCTGATTCCTGCCAGGATCCCACCAGTGCCCTGGGAAGGCCGGGGGCAGGCGGGCTGGCTGGCCGGAAGCTGCTATGGACCAGCCCCTGAGTCTCTAGTTCTCGCAACCACTGGCAGCCCCCTGCTTGTTCCACACTCAGCCCTCAGGGGCCACGCATACTTGCTGGCACTGCTCTGCAGCTCCCCTGATTCCCAGCACTTTGCACGTGGCCAAGCAACAAGACATCTGGACAGAATCGGTGCAGCCAAACCAGATGCGGGGCTGGCCGTTAAAGCACCGGACAATCGCACAGAAAGAGCTGGGGGGGGGGAAGCACCTCCATACACCCCCCTTGTTTCTCCACAACGTCTCTCTCAGGCCAAGCTCGGTTAAAGAGAGACTTTAGTCCGGTGAAAAGTGATCAGGGAGGGAGAGTGTCAGCGACCGTGTGCTTCCTTTTACCCTGGCTCCCTTTAACGGCTTTTAACGCTAACGTTTTAGTAGCTGTATTCGTTGTAAACCTCCCGAAGAGACGGCATTTAAGCTTCCGAAACAAATTTCAAGGATCTGCTGCCACATTTGGCCTGGTGGTGGGGGTGGAAGGTGCCCCAGAAACTTGGTACCCAAGAAAACTCAAGGACTGTCAGCAGGGGCGGATTAACCATGAAGCAGACTGGGCACGTGCTTCGGGCACCAGGGCCAAAGGGGGCACCACAAGGTTGGGTAAAGGGTGAAAAGCATAGCTCGGACAGTCTATGGTGTTATCCTATGAATAAATGTTTGTATTGCTGCAACCTGCATTGTAGATCTGGTCAGACAGGTCAACAACTAAAATGGACTGGGGGGTCAGTGTGAAAAGGACGGGGGGCACCAAGATTGGTAAGTGCTGAGGGCACCCGTGAGCCTGAATCCGCCCCTGATTGCCAGGACACCTGGTGAGCCAGCTCTGCTTTTTGTTGTTCAGTCGCACAGTCGAGTCCGACTCTTCGCGACCCCATGGACCAGATCACGCCAGGCCTGCTTGCTGTCCCACAAAGTCAAAAAAGTTGTTAAACTGATAAAGAGCGTGCATGCTTGCACGCTTTACTGTTCTGCCATTGGAGGTGCTTTTAGGCAGGTGCCGCCAGATACCACATGTAGACAGACCTTGCTCTTGTTCTCTAAAAGATACAGAAATCACTACACACACCATACTTCATTGTCCCATTTATAGGGATATCCAATCTAGTTTTATTACTCCACTTTTAGACAGTAAGAGTCGGCATTCTGATGACACAATCATTCACTTTCTCCTGTCTAATTCTAATTGTGAAATAACGGAGGCTGTTGCAAAATTTTTACACTGTGCAATCAGAAGATGAGGTTTGAATAGCCAAGTGTAAGTGACTGATGTATCTTAGTATTTTGCTGTAATCCCATAATGTTTTGTGCTTCCAAGGCCAGCAAAGGTTTGTGTGTGCGTGCTTATCATAATCTGAACAGTCAGAATAAAAAAGCTGTTGTTTGTTTTAAAGGAAGCAAAAAAGCCCTGTAACCCAGGGAAGGAAAAGCTCATGCTTCCTCTAAAAACCGCTCGTACCCGAGAGGCCAGTTAGCCTCCATCTAGAGGCCAAAGTGTGAGACTGGACTGAGATAGAACTTAGGACATTCGGGAGAGCACGAGAGAGCTTCCGCGTGGCTTAGGGGACAGGTGCTAGGGCTCTGGACTCACTTCGCTGGTGCAAAGATCCCAGCACAGGATCCGGCTGTCTTTGGCGCTGCTCAGCAGCAGGCCCGGGTCTGCCTGGCACCAGGACAGAGACGGGACGCCCCTGAAAAGCAACAACAGATTGCAGAAACTGAACGCACATCTATTCTGCTAAGGTGAGAGCTTCAGAATCCCAAATGATGTGCTTAGAGAATATCATGCAAGCCAAGCAAATTGGTGTGTGTGTGTACCCACACACGGGTCATTTCGTAGAAAAAGAGGTGCAGCAGCTCATTAGCATAACTCATTAGCATAACTTATTTGCATACGCCACACCCCCTGACATCACCGGATGTGTGTCAGAAGGGAACACCCACCGCTCAGGCTACACCAATTGTTAAGTCGTGCGCTTAACAAAGAAGTCGGAGAGTGATTCAGCAAGAATGCGGTTTATTCTTCAGCTCTGTTACTTCTCCGAACATGGTACAACGATCGCCAGCCAGAACCCTCATTCGAACCAACACATACACTGGCTGCTCTATATTTAAACACTCCCGGCTAATGTAGCCACACCCCCTGTACAATAAGGCAACCTATGAGGTTGAAGCAATAACAACCAATCACAAGCGATCCCGCTCTGCACGGTGATTGGCAGACACTTTCTGGGCTAGGGCTCCTATTGGTTACACTAGGATCCTAGCCCAGGATGAAGCTCAACATGGCATCTCAATCAGGCGATTCACACAGCAGTATTTACAATCAAGTCTCAATGGCACAGTTCACAAAGCAGTTATATACATCTCAATACATAACACAAATAAGTTATGCTAATGAGTTGTGCTAATGAGCTCCTGCACCTCTTTTTCTACGAAACGACCCCTGAGGAAAGGGACTTGGCAGCTTCCCCTGACAGCTTAGTCCACAGCTGAAGAGACCGTGGAACACATTTCCCCAACTGTTTAATGTGTTCAAATGAAAGATGCTGGCATTGGTCCACGCCCCCCAGGACACAGCAACCTCGCTATGATGCCAAAGATCCACGGGAAGAAGCTGTCGGGGTAGGCTGATTTGCAGTGGCTACTCCCTTGGATTTTGATTCTTATACATATTTCAACCGGACACTTGGGCAGAAACTGAAGGTCAAAATCAAGAAGAGAAGACTGGATTTAAGCCCCGCCCTTCACTCCCCGAAGGAGTCTCAGAGCGGCTTACAATCTCCTTTCCCTTCCCCTCCTCCACAAAAGACACCCTGTGGGGTAGGTGGGGCTGAGAGAACTCTTTCGAGAACTGCTCATGAGAAAACAGCCCTGAAAAAACTTCTAACTGACCCAAGGTCACTCCAGCAGCTGCATGTGGAGGAGTGGGGAATCAAACCCAGTTCTCCCAGATTAGAGTCTGCCCTCCTAACCACTACACCAAACTGGAAGATGTATTTTCTGGAATGATTTCATGACTTTCTCCCAACTAACTGGGCAGGATGACAGCATCAGGCATTTAGTCTTTCTTAAGTGGAATTCACCCTTCCTACCAGGAAAGGCTGTGGGGATTCAACTGTAGCACCAGCTTGGAGCAGAAATTCGGTTGACCGTTCTGTCAAAACTAAGCCCCATGCTCCACTCTGCTCTGCCAGGGCCATTTGAATGATCTGGCCGGAATTGTCCTGGGCAGGAGGAACAATGGCAAGAGCAAATATCCTAGAGCAGTGGTGGCGAACCTATGGCACGGGTGGGATGGCTCTCTGTGGGCACGCGTGCCATCGCCCCAGCTAGGCCCAAACCATCATTAAAGTGTCAAATTCTCTGCCAAATAATTTTAAGTAAACGAATGCATTTGGGATTGCTTTCCTTACTTTGTTTGGATCATCTTAAGTCAATGTAAGAGTATTCAGGTTAAATTGCCGTGTTGGCACTCTGCGATAAATAAGTGGGTTTTGGGTTGCAGTTTGGGCACTCGGTCTCTAAAAGGCTCGCCATCACTGCTCTATGTCCTCCTAAACAGTCTTGTAGCCATCATCTTAAGTTAATGTATGAGTTGTTTTTTCTAAAGTAAAACCTCAGTATTCAGGTTAAATGGCCGTGTTGGCACTTTGCGATAAATAAGTGGGTTTTGGTTCACAGTTTGGGGACTCGGGCTCTAAAAGATTCGCCATCACTGTCCTAGAATAACAGTTTTGGGACATGGGATACCAGTCCCTTCAGTGCAATTAATTTCCTTTTGAACAACTATCTGTTGCCAGGGACGAACCAGCAATCTGGTACCATTCCGTGTCCAGATTCTGCTTCTCCATTTGCTGGTTTCAGAACTGCACTGGGGGGGGGCGGGAAGCAGCAGAAAGGCATGGGAGAAAGGCATGGGAGGCACACACGACCGTTTTGCACAGCTCTGCGAGTCCGGCTGCAAAGCTGAAGCAGGCCGGCCGGCTAGGGGCACCCCCCAGGACGGGGATTCTCCTCAGAGGTCCTCTACCAGACAGCTCGGCTTCTTGGACGGGTGTCTCACAGTCTGGGCCGGCCGGGCATGTGATCGGCCATCAGGGCCGCCGCAAGGCGATGGGAGCAGGCAGGTGAACACGGCCGCAGGCCCGAGACGGCGAGAGATTAGCCCGCAGACGAAGGGAAGTGGCTGCCCCCTGACCCCGGGGAGAGAACAGAGTGGGAAGAGGGACCACGTGCTCCGCTTCAGAAGTGCAGCCAGACGGAAAAGGCGACGGCGTTGAAGCCTCCTGACAGCCTTCTGCCGCCGTCCCCCCAATGACAGGGGGAGGCGGAGCGGATGGACACCGGACAGGACAATCCAGTTGGCCAGCCGTGTGGGTCCAAGGCAGTGAAACAAATTCAGAGTCCGGTCAGGCACCTCGAAGACCAACAAAGGCTTATACGAGTGGAACGGGAGGTGGTCTTTGGAAAAAGTGCACGTGCACACAAAAGCTCATCCCTTGAATGAACCTTTGTTGGTCTTCAAGGTGCCTGACTGGACTCTGGATTTGCTCTACTAGAAAGGATGGTTTAGAACGGATAAAAGGAAGTCCTCCTTCACCCAAAGAGTGATCAACACTTGGAATTCACTGCCACAGGAAGTGGTGGCAGCTACAAGCATGGACGTCTTCAAGAGGGAATTAGATAAGCATATGGAGCAGAGGTCCATCATTGGCTCTTAGCCACAAGGTATAGATAGGGACTCTGGGGCAAGTGATGCTCTGTCATCTTGGTGCTGGGGGGGGGCAACAGTGGGAGGGCTTCTAATGTCCTGGCCCCACTGGTGGACCTCCTGATGGCACCTGGCGTTTCTGGCCACTGTGTGACACAGAGTGTTGGACTGGATGGGCCACTGGCCTGATCCAACATTGGCATCTCTTATGTTCTTATGTTCTTCATAGGAAAGCAGTGGGGGGTGGGAGGGTGGGTGGATGGGGGTGTTTTGTGTGGGTGGGTTGGGGGTGCAGGACAGCCAAACCATCCAATAGCCAGGGGCATTTTCTTAGCAGATTCCCTGGAGATGTGGCCTTAACTAATGAACAGATATAACCACCTAGAGTCATTTCTAGCCATGGAGATTTACCAGGAGCAAGAGAGCTTTCGAAAAGCATTTTGGAGGGCGGGAGTTACAGGGATGCTGCGGCAGGCTCCTTAACGTTCGCTGAGGCCGATCCCTCGGCGAAGAAAATGTGCAGATTACAGTGCTAGCCGAATGTATGAGACATGGGAAGAACTGGGTATTTCGTTCTGCGTGTCCACTAGACTTTCAGCTCTGCAGAATGCTTTTTGGGCTCCGTTCAGCCTGAACCTTCCCAAAATCTACCTCTCAGGTTCTAAAGAGCCAGTTTGGTGCAGTGGTTAAGTGCGCGGACTCTAATCTGGGAGAACCGGGTTTGATTCCCCACTCCTCTACTTGCACCTGGCTGGACGACCTTGGGCAAGCCATAGTTCTGACAAGAGCTGTCCTTGAAAAAGAACAGTTTCTGTCAAGAGCTCTCTCAGCCCCGCCTACCTCACAGCTGGTGTCTGTTGTGGGAAGGGGAAGGGAAAGGAGTTTGTAAGCCGCTCTGAGACACCTTTGGGTTGTGAAGGGCGGGGTATAAATCCAATCTCTTCTCTTCTTCTTCTTCTAAAAGACTTCTTTGACATCACACAATTTAGGAAACGGGGCTGAAGCGTTTTACCTGTCAACCGCTTCGAAGTAGTCTTCAGTTTCCTCTCCTGGTTCCGATGCGCTTTTTCCCACCGTTTTTCACCCGCATGGGCGATCTCCGGCTTTTTTAAAAAAACACACATTTACTTTATATTGTTATAGCGCCATAACGGTATAACGGTACAATAGTACAACGCAATAGCATTATATCAACCCCATTGGAATGCCGGGAGTGTTTTGTTATAGCACTATAGCGCTATAGCGCTCTGAAGCGAATGTTCAAAAAAAAAAAAAGCTGGAGATCGCCTGCACGGGTGAAAAACGACGGGGGAAAAGTGGTGCAGTCTGAAATGGCAAACTGCTTCAGATCCAACTCTTTACCGGAAGGGGAAAGCCATGTGTGAAATGGCAGCCCTATACCGGTTTACTCCACGACGGATCAAAAACGGCTTCAAAACGGGTTAAAAAGGGTAATGTGAAATTCCTCACAGTTAACAATAGCCTCCGAGGAAAAGTGCCCCACTGTTTCATCTGTATGGACAGTGACTGAGGGAGTTAAGGGGAAGTATTTAGGACCCATAACGGTCAATGACCAAATGCTCTATGTGCAGGCCCGTAGCCAGGATTTCTTAATTCAGGGGGCCTTTAAATAAGTCAGGGGGCACTGATAAAATAGAAATAAAATAAACTCACACTCGCAGGCATGAGCAGGGCCATTTCCCCTATTGTGGAGGGTGGGTGTAAGTGGAAATCAGTCACTGACTCCGAGTAACCTGAGGAGGATCCTCTCCTCCTCTCATTTCCCCCCGCCCCCTTCCCCTCCATTGTTCTCTATGGTGGGGGAAAAGTAACGTTTCCCCCCACCATAGAGAACAATGGAGGGGATGGGGGCAACCTGTTTGGGGGCCTGTGGAATTGGACCCCTGGTCCAATGTTCTTGAAACTTGGTGGGTATCTTGGGGAGAGGCTCCAGCAGCTACCCTGCATGTTTGGAGCCTCTCCCTCAAACCACCTCCCCTCCAGCCCCCTAGAATATACCCTATGTTTTCGCCATTGACTTCAATGGCCCATAGGATATAACGGGGCTGAAATTGACATTCGGCTGGCAGACTCCCCAATCGGCTAGTACTACCGAAATTGACACGCCGAAGTCTTTCTGCCGGCCGAAATTGATTCTGCCCGATTCGGCCGCCAGCCCAGGATGGAGCCTGTGGGGCTGCTGAGAGGTGGGGTTGTGGTGGGGCCTTGGTAGGAAGTCGGGGGGGGGGGCAAAATGCTTCAATGTAGCTACGGGCTTCACTGTCTTGTCTGTCAAGAAATCACGCTCTCTATTTAACCGACTTATAAGTACAGCTGTAGTCTAGCAGGTTTGTAAACAAGAGACCTTTAGGGAGCGCACAGCTTAGACGCTACCGATCCTTAATTTAAAGCTTGCGTCCCCCTTTCTCTTTGACTGTGGGCAGTTTGGGTATAAAGACTGTAATAGGACAGGCCCCAGAGTGGAGCAATTGGTATCCTTCAGTCCAGAGGGCAGTGGCCTCAGAGCCCACCCCCCACATACACCTATGCTGAGAAAAGTGTGTAATGCACAGCAGGAGTTTGGGATTTTTTTTGTTCTCTGTCTCCCCCTGATGGCCAAAGGCTGTACCCGTGTACAGTTGACGATTTCCTCCACCACTATACTTCTTGGGAGGTGTATGTTATGGATTTTGTCCCTGCATTCGGTACTTATCCTAAATGATGTTTGCTTAAATAGGACAGGCTAGTATTAATCGAAAGCTGCATTAGTCTGAGGTTCATAATTACCTTAGTTCTCATGGTTGAGTTTTCTCCCCATTGTCTCTTGCCATGTGGGTAAGATGAAGTCCCTAGGTAAAGACTTTGTCCCTAGGTAAAGTCCCTAGGTAAAGACTTCTTGGCCAGTGTCCAGCCAAAGAAGAGGCCAAGAAGGACGATAACTTCTTTCTCGTATCCTGGGAATTTATAATCTCCCTTTGGGAGAGTGTGTCCCCCCCTTGGGATCATTTTGACCTTCCTGCCTCAAAGAGGAAGAGAAAACTATCTCGCCATTTGACTGCTCTCTATCGCTCTCTCTGTGCCCCTTGAGGTGTGACACTCTAGCTATGCGTGAGATGGCCAATTATAGGTTAGCATTCAAGTACTCTGTGCTTCATCTTGATGACCTGAGTTCCTCCTCCATCCTCCTCCAAGTTTGCAGCTCGGTTCCAACTCACAGACTGCAGTCCCAATGGCTGAAAGACTGGGGTTGAGGATATTTCTTCACAGGGTGTTCAGAGATGAGTCACCCAAGGATAGAGTCTTGTCTTAGTCTTGGGGAACAACATGCAAGAAGGCTGCATCTGGAGAGCCTAAAAATGTGCACTAACCCTCCCTCCATACCAATGCAAATACCACACCATACCAGGGGTCATTTCGTAGAAAAAGAGCTAGGGGGACTCATTAGCATAACTCATTAGCATATGCCACACCCCCTGACATCACCGGAAGTGTGTCCTCCCCACAGCCGGGGGCGACCTCCAGCGGGCACCAGCAGGGAGCTCCAGGCCCCGACTTCCCGCACCTCACCCGGGGGGATGGCGTCCCCCCGCGTCCCCCCCCAATGACCCCTGGACCATACCACACCATACCAATGCAAACATACCATGCTACAAGCATGGACGGCTTCAAAAGGGAATTAGATAAGCATATGGAGCAGAGGTCCATCAGTGGCTCTTAGCCACAAGGTATAGATAGGGACTTGGGGGCCAGTGATGCTCTGTCATCTTGGTGCTTGGGGGGGTCAACAGTGGGAGGGCTTCTAATGTCCTGGCCCCACTGGTGGACCTCTTGATGGCACTGGTATTTCTGGCCACTGTGTGATACAGAGTGTTGGGCTGGATAGGCCTTTGGCCTGATCCAGCATTGGCATCTCTTATGTTCTTAAATCCTGAAGATTAAACCAATAAGAAAAGTCATGGACTTTCATTGTTTTGTTAAATCAGTTAATCAGAAAAGGAGGGGGGGTGTTAAGGGATACTGGGGGCAGCAGGTTTGCAAAAGCAGAGGTCCCTTGGAAAGAACAAGCAACATCCGGAGAGAAACAAAAAACCCAATTGGAGCAAGATTTCTGAGAAGCCGGTGACCACTGACGTCCCTTTCCCCAGAGTTTCTTCCAACCACCAGTGGCTGAAATGTAGTTAGTTCACCAGAATGAAACGGACTGAGCTAGGTATGGAAGCGAAGCCAAGCTGGATATCCAGCCTGTAAACTAGGGCTTAATTTTCCAGAGAGACCACTTAGAAGAGCTCCCTCTCTCATCAAGTTGCCGCAGCACACTGCGGTTTGGTCACTGGGTACCTGGAAAGGGTTGAAGTCGAGTGCGCGGACGGGACCAGTGTGCTTCTCCACGTGGCTAATCGCCAGCTCGGTTGCTGAAGCCAGACGCTGAGAAGCGCCATACAGGGTGATCACGCCGTTATCCCCTCTGCCTACAATCACTCCTGAGGGATCGGATCCTCCGCTGGCAAAGCTGCCCCAGATGAGTCTGTGAAATCTAGCAAGGGGAAAGAGGCTTGACATTGGAGATGAGAGCTGGAACAGAATGGACTTTTCAAAAAACTTGGAAGAGATTATATGACTGGTATAACATAAGCGCAATAGTAAAGGTAAAGGTTCCCTTGCTCGAAAGCCAGTTGAGTCCGACTCTAGGGTTGAAACGGTGCTCATCTCCGTTTCAAAGCCGAAGAGCCAGCGCTGTCCGAAGACGTTTCCGTGGTCATGTGGCCGGCATGACTAAACACCAAGGCGCACGAAACGTCTTCGGACAGCGCTGGCTCTTCGGCTTGGAAATGGAGATGAGCACCGTTCCAACCTTAGAGTCGGACTCGACTGGCTTTCGAGCAAGGGAACCTTTACCTTTTTAACAGAATGCTAAAGGAGCTGCGGTGCCTCAAGTGGTTAAGACGCTGAACTGCAGACCGGAAGGCCAGTAGTTCAGCAGTTCCAGACCCGAGTGCGCCGCATGATGGAGTGAGCTCCCGTCTCTAGTTCCAGCTCCTCCTGCCAACCTAGCAGTTCGAAAGCAAGAAATGGCAAGTAGATCAATAGGTACCACTCCGGTGGGAAGGGAACAGTGTTCCGTGCGCCCCGGTGTTTAGTCATGCCGGCCACATGACCATGGAAACGTCTTCGGACAGCGCTGGCTCTTCGGCTTTGAAACGGAGATGAGCACCGCAAGTCGGATTCGACTGGCTTTCGAGAAAGGGAACCTTTACCTTTTTAAACAGGTGCTTAGTCTGCTTAATGGTTAATCTGCCCCTGGAGCAGGAGGCTCCCTGCTCCCCCCTTCCTCCCTCCCTGCCTCCACCGCCCCACGGCCGTCCTTACCGGGTCCACCGCGGCTGTGCCAAGACACCTGCGCTCGCACCCGGCCTCCCGGGGCCCGCGCGTGCACCTGCGCCCGGCCAGCCCGACGGGGAGCGGCTTCAGCGGCCCGGCCCGGCCCCGCGTAGCTCATCGCCCCGGCTGCTACTTGTCCGACCGGCAAGGTTGAATTCCTGGGTGCAGGCTTGTTTTCCCCGTGCAAAATCACGCACCCCACGCAAGACTGGCGGCAGGATCCGCTCCCCCTGCATGCAATAAAACGGATGCTTTTTTG
>NW_015160890.1:120142-120867 GCF_001447785.1 Gekko japonicus | reverse complement strand
CCCCCTACCCCCCCCCCCCACCCCCGTCCCCGGCAACCAGGGGGAAAAAAGAAGTTGGTTTCCCCGCAGAAAACAGAAGGGCCCATCAAGTGCCTGGAGCTGGGGGGTGGGGGGGATTTTGGTCACACACACACACTCAATAGTCCCCACCAATGCTCCCTCTAAGCTGTAGAGTCTTGTGAGCAAAAATTCTACTTTGTGAGCTACTTGGCATGAAAGTGGTGAGTGAGCCATTTGGCTACTGCATAAATTAGTTTGCTCTGGAGCCATCCCTTCCTGAGCGAAGACAAAAACGTGTGAGCCGGAGGCTAAAAAACTGTGAGCTGGCTCACACTAACTCGGCTTAGAGGGAACACTGCTCCCCACTTTCAGCGCACTTCCCAACTGCATTTTCTGCATCCCGCATTTATCTCAGCTGGTGGGAGGGGAAAGGGCAGCGCAGAGCCACTAGTGCACATTGATCATGGTGCGCCCCTGGGCTATCTTCTATTTTTTCTTGGCCAGGTGCAGCGTCATAGGCTATGGCACCAAGATTGGTCAGTGCTTAGGGCACCACCAGTGAGCCTTGATCCGCCCCCGGGGATGCCCGCTCCAGCGCTGGGGTTTCCCTAAAAACAACGGAGAGAAACGCCCCTGCAAGGCCAGAGTGCCGTCGCTTATCCCCCCCCCGTCCCGCCCCGCGAATGGTATCGTCCCGCCCCGCCCCCGGAATCCCCGGCCCGCCC
>NW_015160890.1:87946-120072 GCF_001447785.1 Gekko japonicus | reverse complement strand
GCGCCCCCGCGTCCGCCCTATCGGCTCCGCTTCTCCTCCCGAGGCCACGCCCTCCCCGGCCGGAGGATGTCCTGGGGGCGGCGCTTGGCGCGGGGGCGGGAGAGCGTCGCGGAGGTCCTTTTCGGCCCCGGGGGAGCCCCGATGGCGCCGGGCGAGACCCCGCGGAGGAGCAGCAGCGGCAGCAGCACCTACTTCCGACGCACCCGCCCGGCGTGGATGCTGCTGGTGGCGGCCGGCCTGGGCTACTACGGCGTGAGTCCCTCCGGGATTGGAGGGAGGGAGCCCCCTTTTTCTGGGCATCGCAAAGCCACTCAGAGCATCGCTCTTGGTGGAATGATGACTGCTAAGGGTACCTGTTCCTAGGCTTGCCAGCCTCCCGGCGGGGCCTGGAGATCTCCCGCCCTTACAGCCAGTGTCCCCTCTAAGCAGAGTGAGTGTGAGCTGGCTCACGGTTTTTCTAGCCCGCGGCTCACACGTTTTTGTCTCCGCTCAGGAAGGAGGGCTCCAGAGCCAGGGCCGGCCCCAGCTTATTTTGCACCCTAGGCGAGGATCCCTTCTGACGATGCCCCCCCACCCCTGGTGTGCCCACCAATTTTCAAAAATAAATACTTTTTAGGAAGAATGAAAAACAAATAATCAAGAAACTCCCAGAGTATGGGGCTGGGTTCAGTTTGGTGCCCCTAAGGGCCGTCCTGCTCTAGGCGACCGCCTAGTTCGCCTAGTGAGTGAGCCGGCCCTGTCCAGAGCAAACTAATTTATGCAGCAGCCAAATCGCTGGCTCGCAACTTTAATGCTGGTAGCTCACAATGTGGAATTTTTGCTCACAGGACTCCACAGCTTAGAGGGAACATTGCAGCTGATCCCCAGTCGATGGAGATTGGCTGCCCTGGAGAAAAGGGCTGCTTTGGAGGGTGAGCTCTAGGCCTTGTATGATGCCGAGGCCCCTCCCCTCCGCACACCCCGCCCTCTCCAGGCTCCACCCCCCAAAGTCTCCAGGTGTTTTCCCACCCAGACCTGGCAACCCTATTTGTTCCTAATAATAATAATGATGATGAGCCAGTTTGGTGTCGTGGTGAAGTGCGCGGACTCTAATCTGGGAGAACCGGGTTTGATTCCCCACTCCTCCACTTGCACCTGCTGGATGACCTTGGGCAAGCCATAGTTCTGGCACAGCTGTTCTTGAAAAAGAGCGTTTCCTGTCAGAGCTCTCTCAGCCCTGCCCACCTCATAGGGTGTCTGTTGTGGGGAGGGGAAGGGAAAGGAGTTTGTAAGTCGCTCTGAGACTCCCAAGTGAAGGGCGGGGTATAAATCCAATCTCTTCTTCCTCCTCTTCTAGTGCTAAATGCTATTATTAATTGGGATAGTAATAATAAGTGCATTTTTGTTATCCTGCCCTCTGTCCAAAGAGACGAGAGCAGCCTAGAACCTTTCTTTCACAGCAGCCCTGCAAGGTAGATCAGACTGAGGGCCCAAGGGCACTCGGCGAGCAGGGATTTGAACCTGGATCCCTCGGGCCCTAGCCCTGCCTTTGGAGGCTGCGCTGGCTCCCCAGGTTTGAAGGTATCATTTATTTGCACCCTGGGTGTTTTGCCCTCCTTTTTGTTTGTTTGTTTGTTTGTTTGTTTGTTTATATTTTGGGTCTCTGCTGACACAGATTGGAAAAGCACTGGGTGGGTCGTGGCCCAAGGGGCACATGAATGGCAAGACCTGGCTGTTTACAGCCTTGCCCACCCCCACCCCCAGTAGTTAATTATTTGAATGGGACGGGGTGGAGGTACGGAGGGAGATGCACCCAGTTTTAAAAGCGATGCTGGCAGAGTGGAAGAACGCACCCAGAAGCAAGCCCAGCGCATGCATGCGCTCCTGCTACACACGCGTCCAATGTTCCCTCTAAGCTGTGGAGTCTTGTGAGCAAAAATTCTACTTTGTGAGCTACTGGCATTAAAGTTGTGAGCGAGCGATTTGGCTGCTGCATAAATCAGTTTGCTCTGGAGCCATCCTTCCTGAGCTAAAACAAAAATCCGTGAGCCGGAGGCTAAAAATCTGTGAGCAAGCTCACACCAACTCAGCTTAGAGGGAACTATGCACGTGTCATGTTACCTTGCACACAGAGTCTGATTCTTGGTCTGTCACGGTCACTTACTGCCCACCCTCTCTAGGGTCTCCGGTGGAGGTTTTTCACATCTCCAACTTTCTGAACCTTTGACCTGGGAGAGGCCGGGGATTGAACCTGGGACCTTCAGCATGCCAAGCAGATGCTCTGCTCTTGAGTCATGGCCTCATACCTGCCAGCTGGGCTGGAGGTCTATGGTGTGCATGGGTCAACATTGCAGGTGTGGAGACTTGAGAGCACAGCTTAAATGAGCTGCCAGGCAAATGCGAAACCAGACGGATAAATTCCTTCTGTCCTGCCCGGAGTGCACATGTGGCCAGTGTACTACACTGCACCTGGTAAGGCTTGTTTTGGCCACATGTTACCCTAAAAGGAAAGGGGGGCTGGGGGCGTGTTGTGTGAAAGAAAACTCTTCTGTTGTGTAAGATAGACCTGTTTTTTTGGGTCCCTGAATTTCCCTGGGCTTGGCAGGTAAATGCTCGGGAATTCACCTGTCTCCTTTTCCTCTCTCTTAGTGGGCCGTCTTTTCACCGGCAACCGTCCCCTATGACTCCCTGGGACCTTTGGGCACCTTCACAAGATACTTGGTGGAGAATCACAAAGCCTCGCTGAACGTTGGGTAAGCTGGATTTGGAAAAGGAGCTCAGATTTCCGTGCTCAGTGATTTTTCTCTCCTGGTTACCCCAGAGGCTTAAAGGTCAGGGTCAGCTGCTCGGTAAAAGAGCAAGGTCTTGATCAGGCGTGCTTGAGAAGGCAGTTTGGGGTCCCGCCCTGGGCGCTTGGTGTGGTGGTTAAGAGCGGCGGACTCTAATCTGGAGAACCAGGTTTGATCCCCCACTCCTCCACGTGCAGCCAGCTGGGTGACCTTGGGCAGTCACAGTTCTCTCAAGAGCTGTTCTCAAAAGAGCTCTCTCTCAGCTCTGCCTACCTCACAGCTGGTGTCTGTTGTGGGACGGGGAAGGGAAAGGAGATTGTAAGCCGCTCTGAGACACCTTTGGGTAGTGAAGGGCCATGGGGTATAAATCCAATCTCTTCTCCTCTCCTTTTTCTTCTCTTGAAGGGTTGTAGATGCAATACCTCCCCCCCCCCTTTAAGTCCTGGGTTGACATGAACGGGAGCTGCACAAAGGGTACAGCTCAGTGAGGGGCAGGAGAGCCCCCCCCCATATTGTCCCCACATTTTAATTATATTGTGGCGGGGGATGGGACCCATCAGCCTTGGGCACTGGAATGTCTCGGGCCAGATGTGAAGGAACATAGTCCAAAAATGATGCTTCCCCCCTCGTTTTCAGGTATGCCGTTGCTTGGATAGTTCACGTCGCTGAAACAATTTATGCTCTGAAGTTGTGCCGGTAAGCGGTCTCTCTTTCTTTCAGTCTGGGGAAGAGGAGGTTATGGGGGGACAGGATGGGTCTCTTGAAGTATTTGAATGGCTGTCCCTTAGAGGAGGGCAGGGAACTGTTCCTGTCGGCAGCAGAGGAGAGGACTCGTAAGAATGGGTGTCAATTATGGGCAGAAAGATACCGGTGGACAGGGGTCATTTCCTGCGGGAGTGCACAGGAGCAGAGCTCCGGCAGTAAGGAGCCCAGGGGGCGGGCACATGCAACAAGCCCCACCCCCTGCTCCCAGCAGCCCTCAGTCAGGCCACAAGGAGCAAGAAGCAGCCAGGTAAGTTGCAGAGCCCCCCCTCCCCAGCCCGCCTTCAGGTACAAGCTTTTCCTCCTCTGTGAGGGCAGATCTGTGTGTTGGACTCTAATCTGGGAGAACCGGGTTTGATTCCCCACTCCTCCACTTGCAGCTGCTGGATGACCTTGGGTCAGTCATGAGTTCTCTCCGAGCTGTCCTCTCAAGGGCAGTCCTCGAAAGTGCTCTCTCAGCCCAAACTACCTCTCAGGGTGTCTGTTGTGCAGAGGGGAAGGGAAAGGAGTTTGTAAGCTGCTCTGAGACTCCGAGTGAAGGGCGGGGTATAAATCCAATCTCCTCTCCTCCTCCTCCTCCTCCTCTTTCTAAAATCCACTTTCAAAGTGCGGTGAAAGGGATTATTTAGTGTGTGCAATTGCAGCCCAAGTGTTTTTAGAATGTGGGCGGGCCCCGGTGGGGCTTTTGCTCAGCAAGGCTTCCGATTGGCTGTCCAGATTTTTTAAAAAATGTTTCTTTGGCAGCAGCTGGAAGTACTTCTTCACCCAAAGAGTGATTAACACATGGAATTCACTGCCACAGGAAGTGGTGGGAGCTACAAGCATGGACGGCTTCAAAAGGGAATTAGATAAGCATATGGAGCAGAGGTCCATCAGTGGCTATTAGCCACAAGGTATAGCTAGGGGCTCTGGGGCAAGTGATGCTCTGTCTTCTTGGTGCTTGGGGGGGGTCAACAGTGGGAGGGCTTCTAATGTCCTGGCCCCACTGCTGGACCTCCTGATGGCACTGGTATTTCTGGCCACTGTGTGACACAGAGTGTTGGACTGGATGGGCCTTTGGCCTGATCCAACATTGGCGTCTCTGATGTTCTGATGTTCTGATGCTGCACCAAGATCTTTGCTGTGTGAAGCCATGGCAGCCATTCTGTGGCTGTGCCCGCCACGCTGTGTCAGAACGCTAAAGGAGCCCACAGGCTCCAAAAGGTTGGGGGCCCCTGGCTTACAGTCACGTCCCACAGCGTCCATTCATCATTTCTTCACAGGTTTTCGGCTTCCTGCATTACACCCCTTTTCCTGTGGAGAAACACATTTGGTGTGTTATCCAATAAAGAACCCCTTACGCACCTGTTGCCCCGTAACTTTCAAACTGGTTGTAGTTTAGAACATGGCGGGACGGGGACGCTGGTTCTTGTGGACGTGAGCAGGCCTGTTGGCCAGGCTTTACCCTTTCTGACGGGTCACGTGACAAACAAGCATGTTTCGTTTTCACACTACCGTGCTCCATTTCCATGTGGAGAAGCATACAAAATTCTCTACATTTTACAACAGCACTACAGATAAGATTAGAATTTCAACAGCCGATCCATATGCAAAAGAACCTCCTCAGGAAAGCTCCTCCATTAGCATGTTCACAGCCTGGGAAACTCTTAGAAGATAATGATTCAGCCCTACCCCCACCTTCCTGAGGTGATATAAATTACCTGCCCACTATTTTTATTACATTGACACAGAGAGTACTCCATCTTTCTGTGTTATACCTCTGAGGGTGCCAGTCACCGCTGCTGGCGAAACGTCAGGTCCTACAATGCCAAGACCACGGCCATACAGCCCGGAGAATCTACAACAACTGAAGTTTTTATTGTCATTATTTTAGATGAAGGGGCATTCAGGTCCTGTGAGTTTCCCCCGGCAGGTGTGCCACCTTGGTTAGAGCTGACTCAGAGGTTTGGAGAACAGCTGCCATTAGCTTGGCTAATTCTGTGTGCTCCCCGCAGCAATCCTGGCGCCTTGATTTTCTTCTACAGTGGCAGATTTCAGACTGTGAAATTAGAAGACGGGCACAATAGCTGTAGTGTCAGGGTCTTGTGGCACAACTTTATTGTGGCAGGAGACTTACTTTCGTCAGGCACGTCAAGGGGGCCGTGAAGGGGTTGTGGTCCACATGAGCCGAAAAACCAGCCCTTATTCACGTTCACCTGACGTTGAGGAACATCTGTGGCAAAAATCGCACTGCTGGGAATTTAAAATGTTATGCTTCACCTCCAAACACTGAGGAATGTGCAGCGTCCGACCATCACTTGAGTATTTCGTACACTGCCGCGTCAGGATGCACATTCCCCAGTGGCGCACTGCAAAGGCACTGCTCGGTTCACGTCAGCGCAACTGGCAATAAGTTCATAATATCCAACATTTCTTGAAGGGGGGGGGGAGCGGCCGTTTCCCCTTTCCCAGCCAATACCCCCCATATACACATTACTCTGGAGGAGACTTTCCATAGTCGTGTGTGATGGTGATGATGGGGTGCCAGCTGGGGACAGATTATTGTGACCCCCCCCCCGACTTTTTGTGTATCGTGGATCTGTGTGGAATGGGGGTGGAAGTAGTTATTTGGCTGCAAATCGGACACAGGGCCCCCCAAATGCTTGCTGTCCATGAGTTTGATACATTTGCTTATTTAAGAGCCAGTTGGGTGCAATGTTCCCTCTAAGCTGTAGAGTCCTGTGAGCAAAAATTCTACTTTGTGAGCTACTGGCATTAAAGTTGTGAGCAGGTGATTTGGCTACTGCATAAATTAGCTTGCTCTGGAGCCCTCCTTCCTGAGCCGAGACAAAAATGTGTGAGCCGGAGGCTAAAAAACTGTGAGCTAGCTCACACTAACGCAGCTTAGAGGGAACACTGGTTGGGTGTAGTGGTTAGGAGCATGGACTCTAATCTGAGAAAAGCGGGTTTGATCCCCAACTCCTTCACATGTAGCTGCTGGTGTGACCTTAGGTCAGTCACAGTTCTCTCAGAGCTGTTCTCTCCGGAGCAGTTTCTCTCGGAGCTCTCTCAGCCCCGCCTCCCTCACAGGGTGTCTGTTGTGGGGAGGGGAAGGGAAGGGAGATTTGTAAGCTGCTCTGAGACTCTTTCGGGTAGTGAAGGGCAGGGTATAAATCCAATTTCATCTTCTTCATCTTCTTCCCAGAAGCAAACAGCCAGTTTTAAGTTTCCTCCACCTCCTTAGAGGAGGCATTTCAGAATGTGGTCAGCAGGGAACACCCATTCAGGAAAAACGCTGCTCCTGTCATAGGATGCTTGGATGGGAACGTCCCAAGATGTTGTTAAGAGCCCCACCATCGCCAGCAGGGCAGTCGTATTGTGGTGGCCCCCACAGTCCTCTTTCAAGAGTCCAGAAGTGTTTGCCCACAGGGTCCTCCCAGCTGAGGTGCCCTGCATAACCATACATTTTCATTTCATCTCCAGCCTTCCCTTTTGTGAATCGGAGATGTTAAGTCGCTCACTTAACGAAGTAGTCGGAGAGTGATTCGGCAAAGATTCAGCCTTATTCAACAACTCAAACACAACTCCCAACACGGCTCAACATGAATAGCCAGAACAGCTTTTACATTGAAGCTGTTCCACTTTTAAACTCTCCCGGCTAATGTAGCCACGCCCTACTATACAACACCAACCAATTAGGTTGTCTACATAAAGACCAATCACGGACGTTTCCGCTCAGGGAGCTTGCTGGTACTTGATTGGCTGGTTCTTCCTGGGCTACCAATATGATTGGATGGATTTGGATCCTAGCCCAGGACGAAGCTTCACATGGTGTTTCAATAGGGTGATTCACATACAGTTTGCCTTGCATTGGATACACCACAGGAGGGCTGCGTGGATGTCTCCTCTCACTACTGGGAGCTGGGGAGTGTGGACGGCGTTTGAACGTTGGCTGGCTTGTGTCTCCCCTGCAGGGACAAGGGCATCACAGATGCGTCAACCCAGTTCCAGTGGGCCGTCCAAACGTTCTTGTTTGGGATTACTTCCCTGACCCACTTGCTGAATTACGACCCGCTGAAGGAAACGAAACGCCAGTGAAGGACTCGGCTGGGAGAAGAACTGGGAAATACAGTCATGGTTCCTCTGGGTGTCGTTGTCTGTCTGAGGGCGGAGGTGTTGCGAAATGCGTACGTTCTTGGGAAAGTTTCCCATCTTCTAAAGGTGTGTCTTGGGTTTGCAACTCTAGGGGAAGTGAAGAAAGGAGCTTATGAATCTCTTCTTGATTAAACAGGGACCTTTATAATTTGGTCAAAGAACGAAATCCAAATGTCCTCCACCACCAGTTGCTTTATAGGGGCAGGAGAGCTTCCCACCAGACGTTCACTTCTGAGACACGTGAAGACTGGCTAATGGCTAATATTACCCCACCCCCCCACCCGACACTGAGTTGCTGGGCCATTAACTTAGTGCATTGGTGTCCTGCCTGTTGTACATATTAAATTTCATGTCAAAAATGAAGTCAAATGAGGAGGAAGATCTATGTTTTATTTCAATTAACAGAAAAACAATTGAAGCAAATAGTCCATCCAAAATTGACTACTTTCTTCTCAGCATATTCGGGAAATATGCTTCAATTAACAGGAAAACAATTGGACCAAATAACTCATCAAAAATTGACTACTTTCTTCTTTTTCTTCTTCATCTTCTTCTTCTTGAACATATTCTGAACATATTCAGGAAATACATGATATTTTATACATGGACTGACATAATCAAGAAAACAATATTCAAAAAGCATAATTAGTTATAAAAGACAATGGTAATTTGAGTAATAATCCTCTGATTGGCCAGATGTAAAGAGAGATGTACCTACATAAAATCTAAGTGTTTACTTAACCTAACCTAAAATGATAATGTGGAAGGATTCTTCATACCCTAAACAAAAGTGTTTTTTCCCTGATATGAGACCAGAATCTTGTCTGACCCAGAGATTACAAGGTTTTGCCTTTAAGAACTACAGAATCATGAACTTTGTACCTATTATCTTGTCTGCTAGCAATATCAGACCTACAAGGGAACGTCTTCTATATAACAGGCCTTTCTTTACATTCTAATAAAATATTACTTAAAAGAGAAATCCATAAAACCAAGAAAAATATGAATATGAAGAATCAAGAACAAAAAAAACCTATATATTAAAAAATCTTTATATTCCCATTCATACTACATGCCCTCCCCCAAAGGGGCCCCGAGTGGCCGGCGTCAGTCCCACTGCTTCCGTTTGACCCTCACAACAGCCCAGTGAGGTAGGTTAGGTTGAGGGGGAGGAAAAAGCGGCTCGGGGGCCTCACCTAGTGAGGTTCCAGGGCCGAGTCAGGAACTGACTGATTGCTGCGGCTTCTTTCTCCAGCAGCATCTCTGCGCCCCGCAGTATCAGCACGCATCTCCCCTAGCGACTGGAGGAATCACACCTCTTAGAGGCCAAGAGTCTCCGTGTCTGCTCAAAAGGAAGCCCCAACACTTTCCAAAGGAAACCTGACTAGGACTGCACACTCCAAAGCCTGCCCTTTCCCCCTCCCCCCCCCCCCCAGCACTTTAGTCCGGTCACTGGGAAACGATAAACGTTGCACTAAACGTGCCGTACAGCCGGGTCCATGTTTGTGATGTGGCGGCTCATCTCTGGGGTTCTGGGACCAAACTGGATTCAGCCAGGAAGCAAGATGAACACAGCGCAGTTGCATTCTGGGAGATCCCTCCCGGTGGCTGGAGGAGGCCCACTTTGGGCAGTCGGAGAGAGACGCCTGTCGTCGGGGAGCCTTCTCCAGGCCGTATCGAAACCTACGTCCTACTTTGGATGGAGGCGAAGTTTGCAGAGCGGGCTTCCTTCACCCCCTCGACATTCCCAGCCAGACTTCCTGGAATGTGCTGCTGAGTCCAGAAGTTCTTCCCTTCCTGGCTTCTTTCTGCTGTCTCTTTCCTAAGTAATCCATTACCCGTCCCTTCCACCCCCGTGAACTGCGCTAGTCTGTGGGTTTAGGACACAGTGGCGACAGGTTCTTGGGAGGCAGTCACCCCCACACTCTGCGTAGACACAGTGAGATAGGACCCTTGCAGGTCAACACAACACTGGCTTAATTCATGATTCATGAAAAGGAGATTGCAGGGGCAGCAGCGCTTGGTACTGGGGGAAATCGCATCTGACCCCGCCTCTCTGGAGAGATCTTCTGCTACCACCAGTGCAGTGGGGTATCTGTGTGATAGCACTCAGAAAGCGGTGTCACTTGACGAAGAAAACGTCAGTTGCTGGAAAATAAATTAATGAAGTGAGTGGTTTTTTTTACTGGTTTGATATATACACGCATGTTCTTACCTTTTATGTATTTATCCATTTTAAAATTTATAAACTGCCCTTTTGTCTGTACCTATTGTGGCTGGTCTTATGACTGTAATAAACTTTTTGAACTTTTTTGAACTTTGAAACTGGTGACAAACCTGGTGACTTGTTTGATGTTGTAAAAGGATCTAAGATAGGGATTCGGCGATGAACTGTGATTTTGCTGAAAGATCAATCTGTTTAGACGCCATTCTCCTGGATCTAAATCCATCCTGCTCAGCCAGTTGGCTTGGAGGTGTGTTAGACCCTATAAGTGTTCTGTTTTCAGACCTACCAAATTTTTCTCCGCCCAATCGAACAGGATTTTGGACTCCTGGAGGGGCACCATCGAGCTGGTGCCTCCTTGCCAATTGGTATGTGCCTTGGCTACAGTACTGACTGCGTGTGCATTGGCACATACTTGTTCCTTGATAGGTTCTGGCGCCTTCTCCTGGTGTCCACAATTACCGTCAGGTAAGGAAGCTGGAGGAAGTTGCCCCCCCCGTCAGATTTGGTTGCAAACTCCACTAGCTCAGTGATTTCTTTGGGGGGGTAGGGGCAGGATCTTGGCTTTTTCCCAACACTTTATTAAATATGAAAAATAGAATTACAATCAATTATAGCAGAACAAACCAGAAGTCATATCATTTAACCACAAAACTCAAAAACTGTCTCTTGTCAACTATCAACAAAACATAACAAGAAATCCAATAAAACCCAGCAAGATAATGTTCCTGAGATCAAAAGGCTGTGGTCATTGGGGAGAATTCTCAACAATAGGTCAGATTCAAGAGTGCTTGCCATTTATGGTAGGTTGGATTCGAGGGAAGCAAATCCTGTTCACACATGAAACTTAGTACAGGTGCCCATATACGAACAAATTTAGAGTAAGTTGGTGTAGGAATTGTCTGCGATCTTTGAAGAAAGTCAGAAATCTTGGCCATAACGAATTGGTCCCACGGTTTTTCATGCCAAGCAGATAAAGTCGGAGGAGAAGGAGACTTCCATGCCTCAGCTATTGTCAGCCTAGCAGATGCTAAAAGTACAGCGGTAAGATCCTTGGCATTCTCTTTAATTGAATCATCCCATACATTCAAGAGCATGATCTTGGGTTTACAGGAGAGAGATTGTGAAGTAATCAGGGCTCTTTTTGTAGAAAAAGCCCAGCAGGAACTCATTAACATAATAGGCCACACCCAACAGCAGAAACTCGTTAGCATAATAGGCCACACCCCCATGTCTTCCCTTGACTTGCCCAGTTGCCCCACGGCTGCGGGATGCCTGGCGAGCTGGCCCTTAAATGTCTCCCCGATCCTTCCAGGGAGGCCCCCCTGGCCTGCCTGCTTTGGAGTCGCGGGGGGGTTTGCTCTCCAGGCCTTCCCTCTGTAGCCACGAGCACAGACGTTTTAGCTGTAGTGGGCATGGCCAACTCTGAAGCCAGCTGGAACTCCGTTCCTGTGCGTTCCTGCCCAAAAATAGCCCTGGAAGTAATCATGTTGATCTGCTTTATCACGTCTTTCCAAAATTGCTGAATCGCTGGGCAGTCCCATCAACAATGAAGGTAAGTACCAATTAGGCTGCATTTCTTCCAGCAAGATGGGCTGTTGGCTGAGTTCATTTTATGTCACTGATGTGGTGTGAGGTACCAACGAGATGCAAGCTTAAAAAACTGTATACAAATGTTATATATCGTGGAAGTATTCGCTGGTGAGGCCCATATGGCGTTCCAGTGGGTATCCTGTAGAGTTAATTGCCGCTCATCTTCCCGTTTTTGATGTTTTAAGATCTTTAAGATGTCTTCCATCAAAAGTAATTTGTAAAGCTTGGAGAGAAGGCCTCTAGGAGAGTGGGGACCCTATGGTGACTTGCTTGCCTGTCCTGTCTCTTTGGAACATTCCCCAGTCGGCCAAATATTCCATCAGGTTTTTAAGTTGTAGATACTGAAACCACAGAATTTGTAGACCTATTTTTTGATCAAAGTAACTTTTTTCTTGAATCTTGCCCTTCTGTGCTGGATCAAAAGGAGCTGCGGTGGCTCAAGTGGTTAAGACGTTGAACTGCAGGCTGTGGAAGGTCAGTAGTTCAGCAGTTCAAGACCCGAGTGTGCCGCATGACGGAGTGAGCTCCCATCTCTAGTTCCAGGCCCTGCCAACCTAGCAGTTCGAAACCAAGAAATTGCAAGTAGATAACTAGGTACCACTTCAGTGGGAAGGTAACAGCGTTCCGTGCACCTTGGTGTTTAGTCATGCCAGTCACATGACCACGGAAACGTCTTCGGACAGCGCTGGCTCTTCGGCTTTGAAACGGAGATGAGCACCGCAACCCTAGAGTCGGATTCGACTGGCTTTCGAGCAAGGGAACCTTTACCTTTACTAGATCAAAGGGGTGCGGAAGTCCTGCTTTTATCCAGTTTTCAAATGTGTTCGATTTCATGCCCGGTGGGAACCAAACTTGGTATGTGAAGGTCACAAGTTGTGATATACCTGTTGGTAGAAGTTTCTTTCTTTGATCCCAAAATTTGATTGAACTTGACAATAATAAGTTGTTTTTAATAGATTTGGGCTGACATGTTGGCAGTAGCCAAAATATTTCTTGCAGATTATATGGTGTAGAATAAGTCTGTTCTATTTGCATCCAAGGTATCTGAGAATCTTTGCAAAGCATTTGAACTACTTGTGAGAGAACAGTTGCATGAAAGTAAGATCATAACAATGGAAAATCAAATCCTCCTAGACATAAAGTTCTATGTAGTATATTGCGATTGATCCTAGATCTTTTGCCTTCCCCCCAAAAAGGGAAAGTGCATTTTGCCAGGTATGAAATTCTTTATCTGCTATAAAAATGGGCGAAGTGCAAAAAAGATAAATTTAGGCAAAATGAAACTCTTGACCAAATGGAACCGATCCGACAGAGATGGATGTAGAGACTCCCAGTTTTAGAAATCGGCCTGTATGTTTTGGAATAATCAGTGACAATTACATGAAAATAAATATTTTAAATCCAGGGGTATCTGAACACCGAAATGTCACCATTCATCCATGATCCAGTGGTATGGGAAGTCTCTTTGTAGTTGTAGTTTTGCCATCTGATTCAGGTGAATAGGGTATATTTTGGATTTGGTGGGATTGACAAGTAATCCTGAAATAGATCCAAATCTGGACAGAACTTGTTGTATCTCCGGTAAGGATTGAGCTGACCGGATTTCCATTGTTTTTACCCATATTATCTTTCCAAGAATATTTAAAAAGGCCTTGTTTGAGAGTGTGAGGGGAGGAAGGGTAGCGGAGCGTAGGTTTTAAGCGACCACCAGAGGCCCGTAGCTACAGTGGGGCATTTTGGGGCCTGCCCCCCTGACTTCCTGCCAAGGCCCCCTGACTTCCCTGCAGCCCCCAGGCCCCCAACTCACCGGGCCACCTGGAGGACTCCCCACCACCGCCCCTTCCCCACGCACAGCTTGCTTCCCCGCGTAGGCAAGCAGACTGCGAAGCTGCAAAAGTGAGTTTCAAAATTTTCCTTTTTTATTTTGTGACGTCAGTGCCCCCCGCCTTATTTAAAGGCCCCCTGAATTACAAAATCCTGGCTACAGCCCTGGACCACCATGATCTTTGGCATTTGTATCTTGGCTTATTTGTGCTCCCTTTGTGTGTGTGTGTGTGTGTCTCCTCCTGATAAGAAAGAAGAGTCCATTGGGTGTGGAAGTGGGCCCAAGGGATTAGATCTTTGGACAAGATCATCACCATAGTTCCCTCTAAGCTGAGTTGGTGTGAGCTAGCTCACAGATTTTTAGCCTTCAGCTCACACATTTTTGTCTTCGCTCAGGAAGGATGGCTCCAGAGCAGACTAATTTATGCAGCAGCCAAATCGCTCGCTCACAACTTTAATTCCAGGAGCTCACAAAGTAGAATTTTTGCTCACAAGACTCCACATCTTAGAGGGAACATTGATCATCACCCCCAGTACTGCCGACTGGTGCACGAGGTCCAGTGACCTCTGCCTGATTTTTTTTTAACGCTTCTAACAATTTTGCCTGCTTCTTTGCTGGTTAGAAACACTTTGGCCATCCTCATCTGAATCCTGGCTCCTAAGTGGACCATGTCCCTGGAGGGTGTGAGATGACTTTTTTTTTTTTTACACATTGATCAGGCAGCTCTGTGTTTGAAAAGATGGCCTAGTGGACTTGGTGTCGTGGTGAAGTGTGCGGACTCTAATCGGGGAGAGCCGGGTTTCATTCCCCACTCCTCCACTAGCAGCTGCTGAATGACCTTGGGCAAGCCGTAGTTCTGATAAGAGCTGTTCTCTCAAGGGCAGTTTCTGTCAAGAGCTCTCTCAGCCCCACCCACCTCACAGGGTGTCTGTTGTGGGGAGGGGAAGGGAAAGGAGATTGTAAGCTGCTCTGAGACTCCTTCGGGTAGTGAAGGGCGGGGTATGAATCCAATCTCCTCCTCCTCTTCTTCTTCCTCTTCCTCCTCCTCCTCCTCGCCCACCTCATCTGCCAGCTTGTCTCTTTGGAGGGTATTACCCAGAGAAGGATAAAGGTGGATTCCGTGTTGTCCTAGGTAGGCTATTAGAACTACCCGGACCTTGGTAAACACCCTTGGAGACGATGTATTGGAAACACTGACTCTACGTGCAAGAACAAGGCGTGGGTGGGATGAAACCGTTTTTGGGAATGCCCACACAAGAGGTGAATTTTAAACAGATGAATTTTTAAAGAGGTGAATTTTTAAACAGATGAATTAAAGAGGTGAATTTTTAAACAAATCTTAATCCATTTGTGGCCAAGCCAAGTTGCCTTTGTTGGGATTATTCCTCTGCTGGTGTGATATTTTAATGCAGACGGTGCTTTGCAAAGTAACAAAAGACAATACCTGTACCAGGAGGAGCTAGAAATCTAAAAATTGACACGAAGGGAGGAAAAGGACAGAAATCGGTGTGAGAGTAAACAGGAGTCTATTGGCACCTTGGAAACCTTACCTCTTTTCCTGCCCCCAGCATTAATCTTCATAAAGGTAATATGCTCGATAGCTAGCCATTTCCAAGCCGAAGAGCCAGCGCTGTCCAAAGACGTTTCCATGGTCATGTGGCCAAGTCGCACGGAACGCTGTTACCTTCCCACCGAGGCGGTACCTATTTATCTACTTGGAGTTTCTTGCTTTCGAACTGCTAGGTTGGCAGTAGGTGGGGCCAGAGATGGGAGCTCACTCTGTCACATGGCACTCAGGTCTCGAACTGCCGAGCTACGGATCTTCCGGCCTGCACCTCAGTGTCTTAACCTCTGAGCCACTCTGCTTAGAACAGTTCCATCTTGTGGCTGACATGTTAGCAGAATAAATGCTAAAGGCAAAATATGCAGACTCAGGAGGAAAAAGGGGGGAAAATGTTTAAAACTCAAAATCGGGTGCATGTGTGTGGAGGGGGAGTCTGCGTTCTTTCCCCCACCCCTCACCTATCTCACCTGAAAAACCACTCTCCCCATAACTTACCCAAAGTGTTCTGCAAATAGCAATGCTTTAACCTCCTGGCTTAGCAAGGGCTTTTACAATTTTTCCACAATTCTTAAACCGACTAGAATCTGTCATCTGAATGTTGACATTAGGCATCGTAACACACAATCATCTGAACATAAATTCCAACTTCCATTTGGTCAGATTTTTTCCTTGTCCCGAACTGCCGAGCTACTGATCTCCTGGTCTGCAGCTCAGTGTCTTAACCTCTGAGCCACTCTGCTTAGAACTGCACGGTAATATGACTATCCTTCTCCAGACAGAGCAAGTGATGCTCTTGCTGAAAAGACCAAGAGCATAGTTCCTCCAGCTTTTCACCTCTTACTGAAATGGCTGCAGTTTGCTGTATGGTTTCTCCTGTATGATGCAGTGGCTGGGCCTCCAGACTCCTACCCACTTTTTGAGATTTTAAAACGGTCCAGTACCGCTGGAGTTGAGGAGGCAGTCCTGGCTGCTCCTGGCTCTTTCGCGGTAGAGAACTTTTCCCTCGAAACTCTCCTTTCTCTGCCAGTCCTCTCCGTGGGAGCAAAATTACACAAAGGTCAGTAGAGGGAGCTCTCGTTGAGCACTGCCGACACAAGCCATTGGAAGCATTCCTGAATTGGCCAACAAAATAGCCTTCACAACCCAAATTTTTTATCAGATTTCCAAAATGAACATTTCCTGAAGCCCACTCCCACCCAAAAAACAGCCAGCCTTGAGCGTCCCCAGGCACAGCCGAGCCAAACCGATACCTGTACGCTTGTTGTTGTTCAGTCGCACAGTCGAGTCCGACTCTTCACTATGACACTGTCTTCCCATCTCATCCTTTGCCCTCCCCGTCTTCTTTGACCTTCAGTCTTTCCCAGCATCAGGGTCTTCTTCTCCAGTGAGTGCTCCCTTCTCATTGGGTGGCCAAAGTATTTGAGCTTCAGTTTCATTATCTGGCCTTCCAGGGAACAGTAGGTAGCATTTAGGTGCCTGTTATTTTAGCAAGAGTGCTGTTTTAAGCATGATTTTAAGCGAAAACCCCTTTGTGTTTGTGTCTATATCTCTGCTACTGTATATATCTGTTGTTGTTGTTCAGTCGCACAGTCGACTCTTCGCGACCCCATGGACCAGATCACGCCAGGCCTTCCTGTCTTCCGCCATCCTCTGAAGTTGGCTCAATTTCATGTCCGTTGCAACTGAGTGCCTCAGCTGTGTGTGTTACTTGGAGTGGCACACCCCACATTAACGACCCCACTGTTGCCCCCCCCCAAGCACCAAGAAGACAGAGCATCCCTTGCCCCAGAGCCCCTATCTATTTGTTCTTGTTCAGTCACACAGTCGAGTCCGACTCTCTGTGACCCCATGGAACAGATCACGCCAGGCCTTCCGGTCTTCCGCCGTCCTCTGAAGTTTGCTCAACTTCATGTCCTCTGAAGTTTGCTCAACTTCATGTCCTCTGAAGTTTGCTCAGTTTCATGTCCTCTGAAGTTTGCTCAGCTTCATGTCCTCTGAAGTTTGCTCAGCTTTATGTCCTCTGAAGTTTGCTCAGTTTCATGTCCTCTGAAGTTTGCTCAGCTTCATGTCCTCTGAAGTTTGCTCAGTTTCATGTCCTCTGAAGTTTGCTCAACTTCATGTTCGTTGCATCGATGACACTGTCTAACCCTCTCAAACTTTGCCGTCCCCGTCTTCTTTGACCTTCAATCTTTCCCAGCATCGGGGTCTTCTTCTCCAGTGAGTGCTCCCTTCTCATTGGGTGGCCAAAGTATTGGAGCTTCAGTTTCATTATCTGGCCTTCCAGGGAACAGTCGGGGTTGATTTCTTTTAGGATGGACTGATTTGATCTTCTTGCAGTCCAAGGGACTCTCAAGAGTCTTCTCCAGCCACCTGTACGCTGCCTGCCTGCATTCTTTCTCCCTGTAGGGTTTGTATAGACTGGCTGGAGCAGTTTTGCCATCGCTTGAGCTCTTACACAAAGACAGAAGAGCTGTGTGTAAAATTACCAGCCGCTGGAAGGAGGGAGGAGGAAGCCCTGTCCCTTGAAGGGAGGCTGAACAGGTGATGATGTTGTTTACCTGTGTGGCCGGAAAAGCCTCACCTGCTCACTTCCACCCACCAGATCTCTGATGAAGGCGATGAGCCAGAGTAATGCCATTTTAGGAGCCTTAGGTGGGGCAGCAGTTGTGCGCTTTCAAGTACTTCCGCCAGACCTCGTGAACCTTGACACCGTTCGCTGGAATGCTCGGAACAGACCCATTCCGAGAAGGAGGAGAAGAGAAGAAGAGATTGGATTTATACCCCATGGCCCTTCACTACCCGAAGGAGTCTCAGAACGGCTTACAGTCTCCTTTCCCCTTCCCCTCCCCACAGCAGACACCCTGTGAGGCAGGCAGGGCTGAGAGAGCTCTCCTGAGAACTGTCCTTGAGAGAACAGCTCTGAGAGAACTTGTGACTGACCCAAGGTCACACCAGCAGCTGCAAGGGGAGGAGTGGGGAGGGGAATCAAACCCGGTTCGCCCTTAACCGCTGCCCCAGACTGCCGGCCGAGGGAGTGGGGAGGGGAGAGCCACAAAAGGCTGCCAGCAGGTCTCACGTGAGATACGAAGCCTCTCTGCTGGCTGGCTCGTGTGCAGAAGTGAGCCATGGGAACAGAGCCGAATGCAGCATGCGTGAAGGAAAGTTGCTTATGCAGGGGTATTAAAAGCCCACCGCAGCTCCAGTCAAGTGGCACCAGAACGGGTGGAGTTGGTTTGCCTTTCTGTATCCCTCTTGTTTCTGGAATAAAGGGTCCCCCCCCCCCCTATTCAACTGAATGCCTGTAATATAGTCAATAGCTGCCATTGAATGCATAACGATATGTGAACTACATAATTGACTTGCCATGTAAAGCTTCGTCCTGGGCTAGGATCCAAATCCATCCAATCACATTGCTAGCCCAGGAACAACCAACCAATCACTGCTCAGCAAGCTCCCTAAGCGGGAACGTCCGTGATTGGTCCTTATGTATACAACCTTATTGGTTGATAATTGTATAGTAGGCGTGGCTACATTAGCCGGGAGAGTTTAAAAAGGGAACAGCTTTAATGCAAAAGCTGTTCTGGCTATCAGATGTTGATCCGTGTTGGAGTTGTGTTCGAGTTGTTGGATAAAGTCGAACCTTTGCTGAATCACTCTCCGACTACTTTGTTAAGCGAGCGACTTAACAGTGCCTCAGCTGTGTGTGTTACTTGGCGTGGCACACCCCACATTAACGACCCCATTTTGGCAACATGGGGCGATTCTGCACTGGCTTTTCCCTCCGTTGTTTGACGAAACCCACGCTGGAACGGAAATCCCCATCTGAATTGCAGGCCGCTCTCTCTGCCTCTGATCATCAGGTTTTATGGCCCCTTCTGCATAGGTTTGTGGCCGTTCGGGGGGACTTTGCAGTCAGTACGTCGTTGCCCCGGGGTATTTGAGTGTGGTTTTGAGCTGCACCTTTTCCTCCCCGTTGAGAAAACGTGGAGCGAATGCCAGATGTAGAATCGCCCAAAGGGACAGGGCGTATTTCTCCATGCCTGTTGGCAACCCCACACATAAATGATAAAGCCAAAGTCATGGTCGTAGGGGGGTAACGGGGGGCAAAACATAGTCGTGTGGAGTTTTCCTTCTGACCCCCTTTCCCAAATGACAGTTTATTTATTTTTATTTTATTTATTCTTCAAATTTGTATCCCGCCCTCCCCGGAGGCTCAGGGCGGCTAACAGGGGCACAAGTGCCTAATAAAAACAATAAGAACAGTATAAAAATACAATACAATATACAACATAATACAATTAATAAAATATCGGTGCTCCACTGCTCACTCGTATTCCTAAAATCAAGATGGTGTTCTACAGATGTTATAATAATACAACGACCGTATGTCCCCACAACCCTATCATCCACCAGGTACGTCTCGCACCCCCGATAATATCCGCGTCGTGCGGTACAGTGATGGAAAAGCGTTGGTGGAATAATGGTGGCGGCGGCTCCTACTCGAAAGCCTGGTGGAAGAGCTCCGTTTTACAGGCCCTGCGGAACTGCCCAAGGTCCCGCAGGGCCCGGATCTCTTCTAGGAGCTCATTCCACCAGGTAGGAGCCGCCACCGAAAACGCCCTGGCCCTGGTCACACCGAGTTTGATGTTAGCAATGACCTTTAGGGTACTGGAGTACCTGGAACCTTGATGTAATTATATGCACCATGTAGTATAGTGAGATTCATTGATAATTGTAAGGCAATTATTGTAAGGTACCTGTTTGACTCAGTGAAGCTGCCCTGAAGGCCAAAGACTGGTGGTCAGTCGGGTTACATGCTGGTGGGATCCTGAGGCAATTGGCCCCATTTGCCCCCTCCATCTCTGCCAGGCTGACAATCTGTGAAGAATCTGCCGTGCCTTCTTTTGTGTCCGTGATTATACTTTCCTTCTCCTGTAAATAAATCGTAGGCTGGAGCCCCAAATCAAGTATGGCTGAACAACAACAACAGCTTGGCTGAAGAAGGCTAGTGGTAACTGGATGAAGCCCCTCTCGATCCATTTTTAATGCTATTTAAATTGAAAATTGGTTGGGAGAGGCTTAATCCCGTACAGAGGATTTATCTCCAGCCCTGTTTTAGCAAAACCAGTCAAAAAACCCCACCACCCCTCCCATTTCGAGCTCCGTTGATCACTTGGCAGAGCTATCCTAAAGAGACACACCCTTCAAAGTCCGTTGCAGTCAGTGGTTTAGCAAGGGTGTAAAGGAGCTGCGGTGGCTCAAGTGGTTAAGACGCTGAACTGCAGGCTGTGGAAGGTCGGTCGTTCAGCAGTTCGAGACCCGAAGTGCCGCATGATGGAGTGAGCTCCCGTCTCTAGTTCCAGCTCCTGCCAACCCAGCAGTTCGAAAGCAAGAAATTGCAAGTAGATAAATAGGTACCACTTCGGTGGGAAGGTAACAGCGATCCGTGCGCCTTGGTGTTTAGTCATGCCAGCCACATGACCACAGAAATGTCTTCGGACAGCGCTGGCTCTTTGGCTTGGAAATGGAGATGAGCACCGCAACCCTAGAGTCGGATTCGACTGGCTTTCGAGCAAGGGAACCTTTACCTTAACTTTGCTTGGGACGGCATAATGCAAATGCCTGCATTTTTGGCGGGGGGGGGGGCTTAGATCATCTGTTTGGATGTGAAGTGATACACAGCGCTGATTCTTCAGTCTTGATTCTTCTGAGGATCAGGTTCCCTGGCACCTCAGCTCAGCTCTGGAGCAGCGCATCCTGCTTGCTTTCCTCCCTCAAAGATTTACGGTGCTGCTCGCCATGTGTGTTTGGTAACAAATGAATCCAGCATTTGACTGGGGAGAGGTGACACCGCAGTATTGTCGCCCGAAGCGAAACCACTTGCTGTAACAGACAAAGTAGTACGCTTGTTGGTTGGCATGAAAGTCATTCTTCCCACTAAACAATGGGATGCCTTTTAAAATGAACTTGTTCTTTAAAAACAGGCTCTGGCGTACCCGCAGCTGATCTTGAGTTAGGGTGACTATATTTTGGAAAGCAAAAAAAGAAGGCGTATTCCCCGACTGACGACTTCAAAGTAGATCACTCTGAGAAATCTCATTTTAAATCCCCCGCCCTACTATTTAAATTGTGGTGATTTAAAGTGGTAATCTCAACCGTCGGCTGCAAAACGTGTGCTATGTAAAGATCATATGTGTAGTCCGCCCTTACCCCTAGAAAGCATTGTTAGTCCCTTGTGAAATGAGTAACTGTAAATCGCTCAGAGCCAGCAGCTCTGCAAGGATTGACCGATCAATAAATTGAAAGATTATTATTTATTATAAAAAGAGTATTCCCAACCTTCCAACCCCCCCCCAAAAGGGACATTTTCATCAGTTTTTAAAACAAGCTCAAAAGAGGACAGGCACCAAAAAAGAGGGCGTGTCCTCTAAAAAGAGAACATCTGGTAACCCGACGGCAGTCCTGCAGTGAAGACCCTTGAGTTATGGTGGCCAGATCCTGCTAAAGCAACTTTTAAAAAATCTGCTCTGCCAATCAGATCCCTGATGGCCAGTCAGAAGACCTGCTCAGCAAAAGACCCACTCATCCCGGCCAACCTTCCTGAAACACCTGCTGGGCACTGCACCATGTTGTTCTTCTGGGACAGCTTGCAACGGAGCTCCTTGTAACAAGCCTGTGCCACTCCTCAGTGAAAACCACAGTGAGATCACTGATTGGTACAATTTGCACCCCACCTTTCCGGCCTCATTCGGGAGTCCCGTTGTTGTGTATCGTGATAAAGGACCTCGGTGTTCCAGATTCAGGGCAACTCCTTTGACTCGTGGCTTTTGGATCCCTCACAGTCCCTGTAGACTGGAGGTGTCAGATTTTATCATCTGGGAGAGAGGTTGGAAGAAAGGGAGCACATCGCAACTCCCCCCCCTCCACGTCACAAAAAAGTCATCAGTGTGCAGAAGCAGAAATCCACATGGAATTCACTGCCACAGGAGGTGCTGGCGGCTACAAGCACAGACAGCTTCAAGAGAGAATTGGATAAACATCTGGAGCAGAGGTCCATCTGTGGCTATTAGCCACAAGGGATAGATAGGGGCTCTGGGGCGAGGGATGCTCTGTATTCTTGGTGCTTGCGGGGGGGGGCAACACTGGGAGGGCTTCCGGAGTTCTGGTCCTGCTGGTGGACCTCCTGATGGCACCTGGTATTTCTGGCCACTGTGTGACAGAGTGTTGGACTGGATGGGCCATTGGCCTGATCCAACATTGGCTTCTCTTATGTTCTTAAAATATTGGAGGGTTTGTATGAGAAAAACTCCACTGTGATATTCATTAAGCAGCTGAGCAACAAGGTGATAGAGCAGAGAGCTGGGAGTCATAGATAGTAGTAGTAGCACAACAATTGTTAAAAGTCTGTTATCTTCCCTGGTGTCAACAGAATGCTGGTTCATTAAACACCCATGACTTCCAGGCTATCTATAGCAAGAAAATAAATATGGGCAACTGGTATGCAAAATATTAAAAAGGCTTTGACCTTTCCAGACGCCAGGAGCTCTTTTTGATATGTCCTTCGGTAGCTGGCCGGTAGCTGGCTCCTCATATTCCCTTTTTGCCTGCCTGATCACAGACTTACATTTTATTTGCCACAGCCTGTGTTCCCTTTTATCAACCTCACTGAGACTAGCTTTCCCCCGCTTAAAGGAATCCTCCTTCCCTTTTACAGCTTCCATTACTTTGTTTGTTAACCGTGCCTTTCCTAACTTGCGGTATATATTTTTTCTGAGCTTCTAGGATTGTAGTTTTAAATAGTCTCCAAGCTTCCCCAACGGTTCTGACCCTTTCTCCTTTTCCTTCCAGTTTCCTCCTCACGTCCCCTCATATCAGAGAAGTTACCCCTTTTAAAGTTAAAAGTGGTTGTGTCGGTCTTTTTGAGCAACTCTCTATTTATACAAATGTTGAACTCAATAACATTATGGTCACTGTTCCCAAGCAGTGCAATCACTTTTACATCTCTCACCAGGTCTTGGGCATTACTTAGGACCAAATCCAGGATCGCCTCTCCCCTGGTAGGTTCTGTGACCATCTGTTCCATAGCACAGTCATTGAGAATGTTTAGAAACTCAATCTCTTTTCCCTGACTAGAACATATATTGACTCAATCAATGTGTGGGTAGTTGAAATCACCTATTACAACACAAGTTTTTTCATCTATCCGCTATCTTTAATTAGTTTATCATTTTATAATCCTCCTCTATCTTTTGATCTGGTGGGCGATAAACTCCCAGTGTTAAGCTTCCTTTTGGGCCCACTATTTCAACCCATAGCATTTCCAGAAGCTAATCCAATTCTCTTACCCTCTCAGTCTTACTGGACTGTATACCCTCTCTGACATACAGAGCCACCCCGCCTCCAACCCTTCCCTCCCTATCCTTCTGATATAATATATAACTGGGAATCACCGTATCCCACTGATTTTCCTCATCCCACCAAGTTTCTGAAATACCCACAATGCCTATTTGTATATAAACACCTATAATTTCCCATACATGTTAAGCCCAGAACCTTCCTCTTGCTGCTTCGAGACCTTGTCAGGCAGTCCAATTGCTAGTCACAGTCTCAGTGGACAATTCTAATCCCCTTCCCTGTAGAAAAACAACAGCTACCCCCTCATCTCTCTGAGATGAGCCACCCCGAACCAGAGACTTTTTGTCTCCTGTCAGCCTTCCCCAAATATTCAGTTTAAAAACTGCTCTACCACCTTTTTGATTTTAAGTGCCAGCAGCCTGGTTCCTTCTTGGGACAAGTGGAGACCGTCTTTTGTACAACTCCTTCTTGTTCCAAAAAGCATACCAGTGCCTAACAAACTTGAAAACTTTCCCCCTACACCATTGTTTCATCCACGCGTTGAGACTCCTGATCTGTGCCTGTCTCTCCGGCCCTGCACGTGGAACAGGTAGCACTTCTGAGAAGCCTACCTTGGAGGTCCTGGGCTTGAGTTTCCTGCCCAGCAGCCTAAATTCTTCCTCCAGGACCTCACGACTGCATTTCCCCACACTGCTGGTGCCCACATGTACCACGACCACTGGCTCCTCCCCAACACTGTCTATCACCCTACCTAACACATGCGTAATGTCTGCTACCTTTGCACCAGGCTGGCAAGTCACCGTATGGTCAGCACGCGGGTTTGCCACCCAACTGTCTACCTACCTAAGGATCGAATCACCAACTACCAAGAGCCCCCCTCCCTCCCTGCCCAGGGATGGTTGCTTGGTGCGAAAGGATACCCGTTCACCAGATGAAGAAGAGGTCCCTTCTGAGGGCACATTCCCCTTATCCGCAGCACGGTGCCCTGTTCCCTCTCAACCCTCATGCTCCCTGACAGTGGCGGAACCGCCAGATCCAGAGTGGGACATATCTTAACAAGTCCCTGAGAGTCTTCTCCATGCACCTAACTGACTGTCTCTGCTTCTCCAGGTCAGCCACCTTGGCCTCAAGGGAGCAAACTCGTTCCCTGAGAACCAGGAGCTCCTTGCACCAGGCACACACCCAAGACTTCTGTCCAGTGGGCAGATAGTCATACATCTGTGTCAGACTCGGGCTGTACATGTGATATTTACTACCTGTCTTCCTTCCCCTTATTGTTTACTGACCCCATTTGGTTCCCCATCTGGTTCCCATCCCCGGTCGCTTATCACTTGCCCTTGCTGACATGACATTCCTGCAGGGAGGGGTAGTGTGAATGTGTGAGAGTCTGGTCGTAGGAGTAGAGATGCATCGCTCTGTAACTCTTCCCAAAACAGCACCCCAGGGAGTGAACTTTCACAGGAGAGTCCTCCTTGAAGAAGATAAGGCTTTTGAATGGCTAGTTGAACCAAGATATCTTTTATGGTTGTTAGTTTCGCTTGTGTGGGTGACGTATGTCTGGAATGTGGGCTTTGACCATATCCTGGGTCCCCTTGCTTTGGCTCTTTAGTCCTAACAAAGAGTTCACTTCAGCATCTCAAATCTCTTCAATAAACTTTCCTTCAAGAAAGTCCGTGTTGAGAGTGGTTTGACTGGGAGCCTGACAATGTGACCTTCCATGCAAAACACTGGATAGTATGGTGCAACCCTGACTGTTCCCTGGAAGGCCAGATAATGAAGCTGAAGCTCAAATACTTTGGCCACCCAATGAGAAGGGAGCACTCAGTGGAGAAGACCCTGATGCTGGGAAAGACTGAAGGTCAAAGAAGACGGGGACGGCAAAGGATGAGATGGTTAGACAGTGTCATCGATGCAACGAACATGAAACTGAGCCAACTTCAGAGGACGGCGGAAGACAGGAGGACCTGGCGGGATCTGGTCCATGGGGTCGCGAAGAGTCGGACTTGACTGTGTGACTGAACAACAACAACAACGGTGTGGAGGTTCCCTGGGGGAGACCCAGAATTTTCCTTACAGAGACATTCTGGATAGTTTCTAACTGCATAAGTATTTTCTCGTTCCACCCCCAAATTTCTGCTCTGTACAAAAGTTGCACAATGTCCTTGCCCTAAAAGACTGACTGCCTTTTGAAAAGAAAAAAAATTAAGACAACTCCCATAGTACATTGCACAGTTAGTAGTGTGGCATTAAGATGTGCCTCAAACCCGCACCAAAGTTAACATAAAGAAACTTCAACACAAAGGAAATTCAACACATGTAATCCATCACAGGAAAATACAAAAGTCCACAATATCCCAAAGGGAAAGAACAAAGTCCAGAATAGAAAGTGTAAACATGTTTGGTCCAACTTACATAATAGCAACCTTGGTAGGTGCTTTCTAAAGCTTAGGAGACCTGGCCCATATAGAAACTGAATAAAGTTTGCCTGTTAAGAAATTGCAATGAGACTTCCTGTAGTGGCTTTTTGTTCCTGAGGAAGGACCAGAAGTCCGAAACACTGAACAATACCTAGGAAAAGTGTTGATATCTATTCCAGACTCCTTTGAGAAATTTCTATTCTGGACTTTGTTATATTTTGTATTTTCCTATGGGTTCAGTGCCCAGAATCTCCAGTTGAAAGGATCAGGTAGGAGGTGATGTGAAAGACCTTTGCCTGGGACCCTGGAGAAGTGCTGCCAATCTGAGTGGGCAATACTGATCTTGCTAGACCAGTGCTCTGAGTCAGTATAAGGCAGCTTTGCATGTCCAACACGTGATCTGGCCTTCTTGGGAGCTGGAGCTGGTGAGAATCTGTCCTTATATATAATTGAATAGTGGGTGCCAAGGTTCTAATTCTAAAATGCACTCCCTTAGTGTATGGCTGATGGCACTGCTCCTCAGCATATATCGCCACCAATCAGAAGGCAAAGCCCGGGTCCCGCCCACACCACAACTGCTGCGACAACCTGGTCTTTTGCATATGGAAGCTGATTGGACTTCAGTCCATTCCACACCTCAAACTCCCCCCCCCCGCAAGGCAGTTGGGATTTTCAGTTGCATAACATACCTCATAGGGGAGAGGAGAATGGGTAACAATGGTTACCACTCTCCAGGTGAGGGCTACAGATAACTCAAACATACAAATGCTCTTCAGGTAGCAGAGATCAGTCCCTCTGGAGAAAACAGTGGACTCTGTCATTAAACCCTGCTGAGGTCGCCACAGGAAACTGACACTGTTTGCCCAAAACCAGAGCACTCTCCCAGAGCCTCTTTCTAGATCCCGTTGTATTTATTTCCGCAAAGGGCATTATTTCTAGTACCTAAATATTTGAAGGAAGAGCATTGCTCTATTTCATGGGCATTAACAGACCGTCTATGCTTAGGAATCTTATTGCTGAAGACTACAATTTTTGTTTTTTTTCTGGTTAATTCTTAATTCCTCTCTATCACAATAGTCTGCCAAACTAACTAACATCCTCCTAAGACCAATTTGGGAGCTGTGGTGGCTCAAGTGGTTGAGACGCTGAACTGCAGGCTGTGGAAGGTCAGTAGTTCAGCTGTTCGAGACTCGAGTGTGCCGCATAACGGAGTGAGCTCCCGTCTCTAGTTCCAGCTCCTGCCAACCTAGCAGTTCGAAAGCAAGACATTGCAAGTAGATAAATAGGTGCCACTTTGGTGGGAAGGTAACAGCGTTCCGTGCGCCTTGGTGTTTAGTCATGCCGGCCACATGACCACGGAAACGTCTTTGGACAGCGCTGGCTCTTCGGCTTTGAAACGGAGATGAGCACTGCAACCCTAGAGTTGGATTCAACTGGCTTTCGAGCAAGGGAACCTTTACCTTTACCTAAGAGCAATTTGAGTAAACGACATAATTGCCATGTTATCTGCATACAATAGTACAGAAATTTCCCGACCAATCAATGAGGGAGAAAAGAATTTCCAAGAATTCATGGCCTGGGCAAAACCATTGATATAAAAATTAAACAGGAAAGGAGCAAGAAGGCATCCTTATTTAACACCCTTTCTCAACGGGATAGGGTCCGTAAGAGAACCATATGCATCAACTTTTACCCTGGCAGAAAGGGTAAAATGAAATTCCCTCAAAAGCAAGTTTGGTCCATAGTCTTGAACACTCAATGGAATCAAAAGCTGAAGTGAGATCTACGGAAGCAGTGTAGAGATGTCTTCTGCTATTAGCGGAGACGGCGATGGTGGCACAGCTCCAGGCTTTCTTGGAAGACACTAACATCCTCGATCCCTTCCAGTCTGGCTTTTGCCCTGCTCATAGGACGGAGACGATGTTGGTCACCTTAGTGGATGAGCTCCTGAGACATCTGGATCGAGGCGGATCGGTGCTGCTGATTCTTTTTGATCTATCACTAGTGTTCAGTATAGTTGACCATAAGCTGCTGACCCACCGCTTCGTCGATGTGGGGATACGAGGACTAGTCTTACAATGGCTAGCCTCCTTTCTCCAAGATTGGGGACAGAGGGTAGCGCTGGGGGGGGCCTGTCTCAGAGGCACCTGCTTGTATGTGGTGTGCCACAAGGATCGATTCTCTCCCCAGTGTTATTCAGTATCTATATGCGCCCCCTTGCCCAGATTATCTGGAGGTTTGGGCTGGGTTGTCACCAGTATGCGGATGACACCCAGCTTTATCTACTGATGGATGGCCCTCTGGACTCTACCCCTGAACATCTGGATAGGGCATCTAGATTTTGCAGGACCCTTTTTGGGGAAGATGTTCTTGATTATAGTAGATGCCCCATAAAAGGTAAAGGGAAAGGTTCCCTTGCTCGAAAGCCAGTCGAATCCGACTCTAGGGTTGCGGTGCTCATCTCCGTTTCAAAGCCAAAGAGCCAGCGCTGTCCGAAGACGTTTCCGTGGTCATGTGGCCGGCATGACTAAACACCACGGCGCACGGAACGCTGTTACCTTCCCACCGAAGTGGTACCTATTTATCTACTTGCAATTTCTTGCTTTCGAACGGCTAGGTTGGCAGGAGCTGGAACTAGAGACGGGAGCTCACCCCGTCTTGCGGCATCCGGGTCTTGAACTGCTGAACTACTGACCTTCCACAGCCTGAAGTTCAGCGTCTTAACCACTTGAGCCACCGCAGCTCCGTAGATGCCCCATAGAAAGGGTCAAAAAGATTACTTATGGGACTTTGGAGACAAGGCTAGCTCAATTTCTCTTGAAATATAGAATCACCCTCCCCCAGACCACCACAGATTTAATGTATCCCAAGATAGAAGAGGAACTGCAAAGGAAACAGACTCTTCAAAAAGGTAACCATGCTAAGAATAGAGACTTGGGAGTACAGGATCATGTCTCTACCAAGAGTTTTAGTACCGCCCAACCTCTCTGGATGCCAGGTAGGATTCTAGCACAGATGGGACCAGTGTTCCCTCTAAGCTGAGTTAGTGTGAACTAGCTCACAGTTTCTTAGCCTCCAGCTCACACATTTTTGTCTTAGCTCAGGAAGGATGGCTCCAGGACAAACTAATTTATGCAGTAGCCAAATCACCTGCTCACAACTTTAATGCCAGTAGCTCACAAGGTAGAATTTTTTGCTCACAGGACTCCACAGCTTAGAGGGAACATTGGATGGGACCTCTATCTTTTAAGACTGGGTTACCTGATGGCCGGGTCATCAGGCGACATCAAGACCACATCTGCAGTCTATGGATGTGGGAGACCAGAGACCCTGTGGCATTTTAGAGACAGAAGCCCACTGTAATTTGATGCCCCTTTCCAGGCCACCACAATTCAGGAAGATTCCAAAGGAATTGGTCTTTCCAGAATCAGGGATAATGAAGCAGCGGAAGCACAGTGCTATCCAGTGAGAGCAAGAAGACCTCCTGGTTATTTGAAAGACTATATTTGGAAGAAGAAGAAGAAGAAGAAGAAGAAGAAGAAGAAGAAGAAGAAGAAGAAGAAGAAGAAGAAGAAGAAGAAGAAGAAGAAGAAGAAGAAGAAGAAGAAATAAACTTAAAGGGGGAAGGATGTAGTAAAATGGAAAGTTAGAAGTTAACTGGAACCTGATTGTGGGTTGGAGGAAAACTCCACCCCTCTAGACTGCTCTCCCTTTCCTGCTTTCAGTTTCCGTGTGTTTAGTTGGAAGTTAGTTGCAATAAAGAAGTTATGTTACACTCAGCAACTCCCGTGAGTACAGCAATTTATTTCATTACCACCATGAGATCACAAAAGGAACTATGCTCTGGTTAAGAAAAGGACATTAGGTATTGCAGCAGACATTTTAAAAATTCATAATTATATACATGGGCATCCTTTTGAAATCCAAACAGACCACAAGCTACCTCTTTAAAATCTCACCAAAGACAAACCAACGCCTCCCATTTTATCTCCCTGTGTGCAACATTACAATATTATTCTAAATGCTTATAATTATAATCTCACCAATAGGCCAAAATAAATGCAGACGTCGATGCTTTAATTTGTCTACCTCTGCAGATACCTGACGGTGCCATTCCTCCACCCATGGAAGTCCTTATGTTAGAATCCATGCCAGAACCTCCTCTATAAGCTGCACAAGTTGCTAGAATAACAACAACAACCCCCTCCCCTTTTAGAATGTGTTCTCAACTGGGTATGGAAGGGTTGGCCCACAGAAAAATTGGCTGAAGTATTCATGCCATTTGCATTCCATCCCTATGAACTATCAACTCATAAGGATTGTCTGTTACGGGAAAACAGGGTGGTCATTCCAAAAAACAGGGGTCTTACTAAGAACTCTAAATGCAGGTATGGTACGATGCGAATGAAGGCACTGGCCATGTGGAACGTATGGTGGCCTGGACAGGACACTGATATTGAAAGTGTTATGTCTTGAGAGACATATAAGGTAAACGCATATCTCGCATCGCTCATTATGCAGATTGTAAAAGTGTAAATACTGACCAATGGTGTGCCTTCTGGAGGGAATGGTTTTGATTGGACGTTATTCCTTGATTATGATTGGGTGTAATGTACTTAGTGTGATTGGATAGTGTAAATATTGTGGGTGTGGCTATCCCAGCCAGAATTGTATATAAGTTGCCGTGTTGCCTATTGAATTGTCTAGCTGGTCTAGTCCCATTAAGTGCCTGGCGCCAAGCCAGGGATTATGGTCACACACACTAAATAATCCACTTTCAGTGCACTTTCCAACTGGATTTTCTGCATCTAGCATTTGCTTCACATTTTCTCGGCTGGGAGGGAAAAGTGGAGCTCAAAACCACATTCAAATACCTCGGGGCAACACCTACTGACGGCAAAGTCACACCTGAAGAGCCATAAAAGGACCATAATCTATGCAGATGGTACAATAAAATCCAACAAAGAACTCGAAAGTGGCATGGAGTATGGCAAGGCTATTTTTAAAATTTATTTATTCTTTTATATAATGTACAGAATACACAACACAATCTATGTAACGCAATACAAGAAGATCGTATCAGATCTGTAAAATAGGTTACAAGTCACGTTACCCTATCAGAACATGCTAAGACGAGCCTCTAAATTAAATGTGTAGTTATGAGTGAATAGCATTATAGAACGAACCCTTAATTACCCATGAGGTTGGTGAAGTGTCTTTTTGTTGAGTGCTGCTGTGGTTGGAAACTGGTTACAGGAATAGCCACCTGTGGTAAAGAGGATTTGTGGGAAGTACATCAAGTGCTGTCATGTAGGGTGATTTCCCACGAGCGCTACTCCGCGCTCACTCCTCCCTTTTGCCCCATGGTATGTGTCAATTTCACACAAGCTGCTGCATTTTGCAATCCTGTTTTTTGAGGACTGAGTAGATGCAAGGAAAATCGCACAAAGCTGCGAGGCTAAATGCGGCCTCGCAGCAGCTTGTGTGAAATTGACACGTACCATCAGCGCTTGTGGGAAATAACCCTTAGTTTATCACTGGTGCCCAAAGCCGTGTGAATTTAGAGTGTACGGTATTCTTTAGTGATAGTGATCATCGGCTTTGGTCTGCTATTTTAGCCATTACGAATTGCTCCCACAGTTTGTCGTAATGCAGGGCTATTTTGGGGGCGGAATGCACCAGAACAGTGTTCTCGCGACGGCTAAGTTGTCTTTGATCGCTACGATGTAATTAATAAATGTGAGCTGATTTCACTCTGCTACGCCTGGAACTCCACTACTTTTCACTTTTCCTCCTTATTTCCCTCCTTATTTCCTTCTCTCCCTCTTTTCTTCCCTTCCCTTTCTTTCCCTCCATTCCTTCCTTCCTTTCTTCTCTCTCTCTCTTTTTTTCTTTCTGCGCAGATCTCCGTGTCCCCCCCCCCATAGCTAGCAATCCAAAACAGTCCAGTGGCACCTTCAAGGTTTATTCAGGTACAAGCTCTCCCTCTTCTGTGAGGGCAGACCTGTGACCACACTTCTGGTAACATGGGGGTATGGCCCAATATGCTAATGAGCTGTGCTGTCAGGGGTGTGGCCTAATATGCTAATGCGCTTCTGTAGCTGGGTGTGACCTATTATGCTAATGAGTTCCTGCTGGGCTTTTTTTTACAAAAAGAGCCCTGGTCAGTGTGGAAGGTACCATAAAACCTGATGATCAAGGGAGTGAAATCAGAGGTCTGGGTAAAAGTCGGATCTAGATGATTTTAAACGGAGCCTCATGAATTCATATGATTTTTATATTGAAACAAAATAAAACCACCATCATACTGTAGAGCACATCTTAGACTATCAGCAACACCATAAAAATAATGCATCCATGGATTTGTGGCCACACAACACTGCAAAAACATATGGTTTCAATGCAAAGATTCGCATGAATTCATATGATTTTTACATCGAAATGAAATTAAACCACCATCATACAATAGACCACGTCTTAGTCT
>NW_015160890.1:84942-87562 GCF_001447785.1 Gekko japonicus | reverse complement strand
TTCTTTTCTTTTTTCAATTTTTCCAATTTTTCGGAAAAAAACAAAAAAGCTTCAGGGAAAAAAACGGAAAAAAACGTTTTTTTCCCGAATTTTTCTGGGCCTTCACATCTCTAACCACCACAAAAATCATACATCCAAGGATTTGTGGCACCACAACCGTGCTAAAACATAGTTCCAAAGCACAGATCCTCATGGATCCTGATGATTTTTGTACTACACACTCACCATCAGGTTACCTATAATATCAATAGGCACAGATTGTATAACAAAATCACACATCCACGGTTTCATAGCTCCATGACAGCAAAAAAAACATGGTTCCAAAGCACTGGTCCTCATCGATCCTCAGGGTATTTGCATTGGGTTATCCCAACATCACAATCAAATCATCTATCATGTCCTTGGGCAGAGTTCACACCACAAAAATCACAGATCCACTGCTTCGTGGCGACACCATGCAACAAAAACATAGTTCCAAAGCACAGATCCTCATGATTTTTCTTTTGGGTCACCCCAACGTCACCAGAAAATCACATATCATGTCCATAAGCAGAGTTTGCACCACAGAAATCATGGATCCACAGGTTCATAGCGACACTGTGGAGCAAAAACATGGTTCCGGACCATGGATCCTTAGAATTTTTGCTTTGGTTCCTCCCAGGCTCACCATGAAATCAGATATCATGTCCATGGTCACAGCTTACATCACAGAAGTCACAGATCCACGGCTTCGTGGTAACACCATATTGCAAAAAAAAAAAAATGGTTTTGAAGCAGGGATCTCGAAAGCCAGTCGAATCCGACTCTAGGGTTGCGGTGCTCATCTCCGTTTCAAAGCCGAAGAGCCAGCGCTGTCCGAAGACATTTCCGTGGTCATGTGGCCGGCATGACTAAACACCAAGGTGCATGGAACGCTGTTACCTTCCCACCGAATTGGTCCCTATTTATCTACTTGCAATTTCTTGCTTTCGAACTGCTAGGTTGGCAGGAGCTGGAACTAGAGATGGGAGCTCACTCCGTCATGCGGCACACTCGGGTCTTGAACTGCTGAACTACTGACCTTCCACAGCCTGCAGTTCAGCGTCTTAAACAATTGAGCCACCGCAGCTCCCAAACAATCATACATTATGTATAAATTGCAAATATACATAATATAGAGCTGCAGGAAGACTCACTCCAGTCTCAGCCTGCAGTTCAGCGTCTTAACCACTTGCATTGGGTCACCCCAATATCACCATCAAATCACATACCATGTCAATGACTACAGCTTGCACCAGACAAATCACATATCCACGGCTTCGTGATGACACCATGCAGCAAAAACATGGATCCTAATGGTTTCTGAATTTGGTCACCCAAACACATGATATATTACGTCCATGGGCAGAGCTTGCATCACAGAAGTCATGGATCCACGGCTTCATGGTAACACCATCCTGCAAAAACGTGGTTCCAAAGCAGGGATCCTCATAGATCCTCAGGGTTTTTGCATTGGGTCACCCCAGAAGCACCATCAAATCACATATCCTGTCCACGGCCACAGGTGAACCACAGAAATCATGGATCCACGGCTTCATGGCATTACCAGGAAGCAAAAACATGGTTCCGAACCATAGGTCCTCAAGGATCCTAACGTTTTTTTAATCTGGTCACCAACAATGTTCCCTCTAAGCTGTGGAGTCTTGTGAGCAAAAATTCCACTTTCTGAGCTACTGGCATTAAAGCTGTGAGCAAGCAATTTGGCATTAGTTTCCTCTGGAGCCTTTCTTCCTGAGCTGAGACAAAAATGTGTGAGCCGGAGGCTAAAAAACCATCAAATCACATACCCTGTCCGTGGTCACAGCTTGGAAAATAGAAATCATGGATCCACACCTTCGTGGCGACACCATGCAGCAACAACATGGTTCCAAACCAGGGATCCTCATGGATCCTACGGGTTTTTTATCTGGGTTAACCCAGACTCACCATCAGATCAGATATTATGCCCATGCTGTTCAGGTGTGTACCTGTTCGCTGCAAAGCCACTTTCGATTTATTGGCATTCCCCACAGAAATCTCAGGCTCAGCCTTCCGAGTCCAGGACCACTGTTCCCTCTAAGCTGAGCCAGTGTGAGCCAGCTCACAGTTTCTTAGCCTCCGGCTCACACATTTTTGTCTTAGCTCAGGAAGGATGTGGCTCCAGAGCAAACTAACTGATGCAGCAGCCAAATGGCTTGCTCACCACTTTAATGCCAGTAGCTCACAAAGTAGGATTTTTGCTCACAAGACTCCACAGCTTAGAGGGAGAGCATTGTCTAGGACCCAGGTTCAAACACGAAATGGCTGAGCTATTGAGAGAGTCCGGCGAGGCAAGCGATGATGCAGCAGCAGCAGCAGCAGATCTGGAAGCAGGAGAGGGCCGGTGATGCTGCGGGCCTGATGGAAGCCCTCCGGGGGCCTGATCCAGCCCCCCCCCCCGGCAGCATGCTTGACACCCTGCGCAAGACCTCCGGAGCCTTCCTCGGCTGGGCGGCATTTCCCTGTTTGCCAGGACTTTTCCTGGTCACCAAATGCTGCTGGGTAGAGAGGGGGGGGAGGGCAAGAGAGAGAGGGGGGAGAGGGAGAGAGGGGGAGAGAGAGG
>NW_015160890.1:72045-83776 GCF_001447785.1 Gekko japonicus | reverse complement strand
GCGCGGGAGAGCTTCGCGGAGCGGCTGCTGCTCCCCGACGGCGGCGGCGGCGGCGGAGCAGCCCCGACGATGCCCGGCGAGACCCCGCGGAGGAGCAGCGGCAGCAGCGGCAGCAGCACCTACTTCCGACGGGTCAGCCCGGCGTGGATGCTGCTGGTGGCGGCCGGCCTGACCTACGTCGGCGTGAGTCCCTCCGGGGAGGGGAGAGGGGGAGGCGGGGGGGGCGGGAATGGATGCAGCCCCCTTTTTCTGGGCGTCGGAAACCCTCGAGAGCCGCTCAGAGCATCGCCCTTGGTGGAAGCATGACTGTTCGTGGGACCTGTTCCCAGGCTTGCCAGCCTCCCGGCGGGCATTCGAAAATAAAGAGAGCCCCCTGTCCAGTAAAGGCATGTTTAAAAAGGTAAAGGTCTCCCTTGCTCGAAAGCCAGTCGAGTCCGACTCTAGGGTTGCGGTGCTCATCTCCGTTTCGAAGCCGAAGAGCCAGCGCTGTCCGAAGACGTTTCCGTGGTCGTGTGGCCGGCATGACTAAACGCCAAGGCGCACGGAACGCTGTGACCTTCCCACCAAAGCGGTACCTATTTTATCTACTTGCAATGTCTTGCTTTCGAACTGCTATGAAATAAATGAAATGCGCTACATGCTCAACTTCATGTTCGTTGCATCTATGACACTGTCTAACCATCTCATCCTTTGCCGTCCCCGTCTTCTTTGACCTTCAATCTTTCCCAGCATCAGGGTCTTCTTCTCCAGGGAGTGCTCCGTTCTCATTTGGTGGTGGCCAAAGTATTGGAGCTTCAGCTTCATTATCTGGCCTTCCAGGGAACAGTCAGGGTTGATTTCTTTTAGGATTGACTGATTTGATCTCCTTGCAGTCAAAGGGACTCTCAAGAGTCTTCTCCAGCACCATAGTTCAAAAGAATCTATTCTTCGGCACTTTCCTTATAGTCCAACTCTCGCAGCCATACATGACTACTGGGAATACCATTGCTTTGACCATGCGGACTTTGGTTGGCAGGGTGATGTCTCTACTTTTTATCATGCTGTTTAGGTTCGCCATCGCTTTCCTCCCAAGGAGCAGGCGTCTTTTAATTTCATGGCTGCTGTCACAGTCTGCGGTGATCTGGGATCCTAGGAACGTGAAGTCTGTCACTACTTCCACGACTTCCCCTTCTATTTGCCAAGGAGTGATGGGGCCGGATGGCATGATCTTAGTTTTTTTGATGTTGAGCTTCAAGCCCACTTTTGCGCTCTCCTCTTTTACTCTAAGCAAGAGGCTCTTAAAGTCCTCTTCACTTTCTGCCATTAGAGTGGTATCGTCTGCATCTCTGAGGTTGTTGATCTTTTCCCCAGCAATCTTAATTCCCGCATGTGATTCATCCAGGCCAGCATTTCACATGATGTACTCTGCATATATATTAAATAAGCAAGGGGCCAATTAGAAACTCTTTAATGTGTGATCACTATGTGATGCCGTTTGGGGTATAAGACCTTCTGCCCTTCCTGGTTATGGCAGAATACAGTTTTGGAATTGCTGAGTGCAAAGGCACTCAGCCCTATATTCCCTGTTTCAATGCATTAAACGGATATTCATCTAACTCGTTGGACTCCGACTGTGTGTTTGCAATTTGGCACGGGAGCATGCAGGCACAGATTTGTGTATCACACCCGAACAATACATTGAGTGCAGGTTTGGTGCTGTCGGAATGCATTCGATGTATTGCTCAGGTGAAAAATACTTTTCTCTGTGTATTGTTTGGGTGAAATATATTCTTGATACTGTTTGACACCAATATTTAGATAACAGTATTGAAAAATATAAAAAGAATGAAGCATAACATTGTTCTACCATATGACATATATTTACTGTACACAGTGATCTAACATTTTTGTACGTCTTCCTGACACTGTGACCCTCAGTTTTTGTATTAGCCTCCAGGTGGGGCCTGGGGATCTCCCGCTCTTACAGCTGATCCTCAGCCGACGGAGATCTCCCCTGGAGAAAAGGGCTGCTTCGGAGACGGGACTCCACGGCATTGTACCATGCTGAGGCCCCTCCCCAAAACCCCGCCCTCTACAGGCTCCACCCCAAAAGTCTCCAGGTGTTTTCCAACCCAGGCCTGGCAACCCTCTTTGTTCCTAATAATAATAGTAATAATAATAATGCATCGATACTGCTAAATGCTATTATTAATTGGTATAGTAATAATATGTGCATTTTCGTTATCCTGCCCTCTGTCCAAAGAGACGAGAGCAGCCTAGAACCTTTCTTCACAACAGCCCTGCAAGGTAGGTGAGACTGAGGGCCCAAGGGCACCCAGCGAGCAGGGATTTGAACCTGGATCCCTCGGGTCTTAGCCCTGCCCTTGGAGGCTGCGCTGGCTCCCCAGGTTTGAAGGTATCATTTATTTGCACCCCGGGCAGTTTCCCCTCCTGTTATTTATTGGTTGGTTGGTTGGGTTTTAATTTTTTTATATATATTTTGGGTCTCTGCTGACGCATGAAGGGGTCGGAGAAGCGCTGGGTGGGTCGTGGCCCAAGGGGCACATGAATGGCAAGACCTGGCTGTTTACAACCTTTCCCCCCCCCCCCCCCCCCCCCCGATTTTCTAGTAGTTAATTCTTTGAATGGGACAGGGTGGAGGTACGGAGGGAGATGCATGACCCAGTTTTAAAAGCGATGCTGGCAGAGTGGAAGGACGCACCCATGAGCAAGCCCAGCACATGCATGCGCTTCTGCTACACACGTGTCATGTTACCTTGCACACAGAGTCCAATTCTTGGTCTGTCACGGTCACTTACTGCCCACCCTCTCCGGGGTCTCCGGTGGAGGTTTTTCACATCTCCAACTTTCTGAACCTTTGACCTGGGAGAGGCCGGGGATTGAACCTGGGACCTTCAGCATGCCAAGCAGATGCTCTGCTTTTGAGTCATGGCCTCATACTTGCCAGCTGGGCTGGAGGTCTATGGTGTGCATGGGTCAACATTGCAGGTGTGGAGACTTGAGAGCACAGTTTAAATGAGCTGCCAGGCAAATGCGAAACCACACGGATAAATTTCTTGTGTCCTGCCAGAAGTGCACCTGGTAAGGCTTGTTTTGATCACATGTTACCCCAAAAGGAAAGGGGGGGGGAACCCTCTTCTTTGTTTTCAAGTTAGAAATGGCATGCATTGTTGACTATGGAATAAACCTGGTGTAGTGATCAAGTGCGCGGACTCTGATCTGGGAGAACCGGGTTTGATTCCCCACTCCTTCACATGGAGCTGCTGGATGACCTTGGGCAAGCCGTAGTTCTGATAAGACCTGTTTTTGAAAAAGAGCAGTTTCTGTCAGAGCTCTCTCAGCCCCACCCACCTCACAGGGTGCCTGTTGTGGGAAGGGGAAGGGAAAGGAGTTTGTAAGCCGCTCTGAGACTCCGTTGGGTAGTGAAGGGTGGTGTATAAATCCAATCTCTTCTTATTCTTCTTGTTTCTCTTTGGGTTTTAAAGAAATGACGGGCCGGCTGTTGTGGCGAGCCAGTGAGGTGCAGTGGTTGGAGCCCTGGGCTTGACTCCCCACTGCGCCGTGGAGGCATGGTGGGTGACCTTGCGGCAGGCGTGCTTTTCTCAGCCTCACCTACCTCACAGGGCTGGTGTGAGAATTAAGTGGGAGAGAGGAGGGCCCCAGTGGGGAGAAAGACCACGTGTAAAAGAAGGGAAATAAGTAAGTAGCTCAGAGGTCCAGCCCAGGGCTTGGGACCCTCTCGTGGGGCACAGAGAGCCCCTCTTGCTGGGTAGGCAAGCCCCTGCAGTTGAGGGCTGGCGCTTCCATTATCAGCAGCCCTCCAGAAGTCCTCGCTGGGTAAAGAGACAAGGGCCCCGGTCACACAGAGAATTTGCCACGCGAAAGGCACGAATGTTGGGTGGATTTTCAGGGTGCGATCACACCGCAACATCTGGGAAGCGCAGCGCACCCGTGGCCAACCCATGGCGTCCCGCCGAAGATGCAGAGTTAAAAAGTACCAAGGAAAGCGCACTAGTATTCGGAAAATGCGCGGCACAGACGGGCGTCTGATCGCTGGAGCGCTAGTATCCCGTGGCATCCGGCGCCCGTCCATGTGACGTCCCGTTGCAAACTGGATGTTTTTCGTAAGCGCATGCACACAAACACGAAACTAAGCAGCGCTGCTCCGTGGAACTGCACATGTGCACAAATGTGAAACACTTGTGTGATTGCGTTGTGCCGCTTCTTTGCCACGCTGCAGCATCGCCGTGTGATCGCCAGCTAACAGCCTAAGCACAGAGACTCGGGGGACCGTGTGATCGGGCTACCGCGCTTTATTTTGTTCTGGGGCGAACAGTCATGCCTCCCCCCGCGTTATCTGGCCCGTGTGGCCGGGGCTGAGGGGGCCGTGATTCCAGTGCCTCTTTGCAGGCTTGCTCTGAAGAACAGCAGAACAGTGCGGTGAGATCTCTCAGTGGTGGAGAAGATTCTTGCCTTACTGGGTTGTTGTGAGGATACTGTTGGAGGCAGAGAGAACTGTGTAAGATCCTTTGGGTCTCCCCCGAGGAGAGAAGAGTATAAACACCCAAACTGATATGGATATTCACAGTCCCCTTCTCTTGTGGGATAGCTGTCCCTTCAGTTGCCTTGTTTAGCATTAACTCCCGCACTGCTCATTCGTTTCCAGCCATTAAAGCTAAACACTTCTACCTGGGGTGATTATGCTGGGTTTCCTAGGCAGCTGTGAATTTCTACACCGGACCCCATTCTGCATGTCATGTTTCTAGAACTGGGCTTAAAAAGGAAGCTGGGGGGCGTGTCGTGTGAAACCCTTTCTCCTCTTCTGTTGTGTAAGATAGACCTGTCCTTTGGACCCCTGATACACCTGTCTCCTTTCCCTCTCTCTTAGTGGGCCGTCTTTTCACCGGCAACCATCCCCTATGACTCCCTGGGACCCCTAGGCACCTTCACAAGATGCTTGGTGGAGAATCACAAAGCCTTGCTGAACGTTGGGTAAGCTGGATTTGGAAAAGGAGCTCCGATTTCCGTGCTCAGTGACTTTGCTCTCCTGGTTACCCCAGAGGCTTAAAGGTCAGGGTCAGCCGCTCGGTAAAAGAGCAAGGTCTTGATCAGGCGTGCTTGAGAAGGCAGTTTGGGGTCCAACCCTGGGTGCTTGGTGTGGTGGTTAAGAGCGGCGGACTCTAATCTGGAGAACCAGGTTTGATCCCCCACTCCTCCACGTGCAGCCAGCTGGGTGACCTTGGGCCAGTCACAGTTCTCTCAAGAGCTGTTCTCGAAAGAGCTCTCTCAGCCCCGCCTACCTCACAGCTGGTGTCTGTTGTGGGAAGGGGAAGGGAAAGGAGATTGTAAGCCGCTCTGAGACACCTTTGGGTAGTGAAGGGCGGGGTATAAATCCAATCTCTTCTCCTCTCCTTGTTTTTCTTCTCTTGAAGGGTTGTAGATGCAATACCTCCCCCCCCCCTTTAAGTCCTGGGTTGACATGAACGGGAGCTGCACAAAGGGTACAGCTCAGTGAGGGGCAGGAGAGCCCCCCCCCCCATATTGTCCCCACATTTGAATTATATTGTGGTGGGGGATTGGACCCATCAGCCTTGGGCAACGGAATGTCTCGGGCCAGATGTGAAGGAACATAGTCCCCAAATAATGCATTCCCCCCTCATTTTCAGGTATGCCGTTGCTTGGATAGTTCACGTCGCTGAAACAATTTATGCTCTGAAGTTGTGCCGGTAAGCGGTCTCTCTTTCTTTCAGTCTGGGGAAGAGGAGGTTATGGGGGGACAGGATGGGTCTCTTGAAGTATTTGAAGGGCTGTCCCTTAGAGGAGGGCAGGGAGCTGTTCCTGTCGGTAGAAGAGGAGAGGACTCGCAAGAGATGGGGAAAAATATAACTCCTGGTGCTCACGCCATTTAATAAAACTGGCCGTCAATGTGGGGTGTTGCATATCTTGGGGGATTTAATGCAGAATAGTAGAGCACCAAATTTTATTATGTATATAACATTGTTTTATCGTTCTTATTCGGTATTGCCGCTTGTCAGCCACCTGAGCCATTTGGGTAGGGCGGGATAGTAAAGTAAAGGTTCCCTTGCTCGAAAGCCAGTCGAATCCGACTCTAGGGATGCGGTGCTCATCTCCATTTCCAAGCCGAAGAGCCAGCGCTGTCCAAAGACGTTTCCGTGGTCATGTGGCCGGCATGACTAAACACCAAGGCGCACGGAACGCTGTTACCTTCCCACCAAAGTGGTACCTATTTATCTACTTGAAATTTCTTGCTTTCGAACTGCTAGGTTGGCAGGAGCTGGAACTAGAGACGGGAGCTCACCCCGGCTTGCGGCACCCGGGTCTTGATCTGCTGAACTACCGACCTTCCACAGCCTGCAGTTCAGCATCTTAACCACTTGAGCCACCGCTGCTCCAGGGCGGGATACAAATCTCAAATAAATAAAATAAATAAAAGAATGGGTGTCAATTATGGGCAGAAAGATGCTAGTGGATATTAGGGGAAAGATTTTTACAGTGAGAGTTGTGCAACAGTGGAATCAGCTGCCTAGGAAGGTGGTGAGCTCCCCCTCCCTGGCAGTCTTCAAGCAGCAAATCAAAAACAACATCCCTGACGAAAATAACGGAAGAGTGAAAAAAAGATGCTGCAAAATCATTTACTGTAGTAATTATGTAGAAAATCCTCTTCTGTTATCACTCACACGCTAACGCATGCTGCGCAATGTAAACAATTTGTTTCACAATAATTGCTTTATCTGAGTTGATCAATTACTACTTATGAAGGAAACATTCAAGGTTGACTCTCTAATAACAGAACCCAAGGTCTTCACAATGTATTAGCTGGATTCTAGCTAATCTGCACATGTACTGAATGTGACGGCCTGGATTGTGCGTTCAACCTTTTTCATGACTTTTGCAACTGCTTTGCATTGACATGGCACTTTCTGCATCCCCCCCTCCCCTTACCACCTATATATCTCTGGACAGTTTCTTCATACCTCCCATGCATCTGATGAAGAGAGCTGTGTTTCTTGAAAGCTTATGCTACAATAAAGCTTGTTAGTCTGGGCTTTTTATTCCTTAGAGGAGACACTTCAGAAGAGCCTTGTGGTCAGCAGGGAACACCCATTCAGGAAAAACGCTGCTCCTGTCATAGGACGCTTGGATGGGAACTTCCCAAGATGTTGTTAAGAGCCCCACCATTGCCACCAGGGCAGTCGTATTGTGCTGGCCCCCTCAATCCTCGTTCAGGAGTCCAGAAGTGTTTGCCCACAGGGTCCTCACAGCTGAGGTGCCCTGCATGACCATACATGTTCATTTCATCTCCAGCTAGAGATGTAAAATTTCCGGAAATTTTGAAGCTTGGAAAAAAACCCATCCCCCCCCAGTTTTTTTCAGGGGGAAACGGAAATTTTCGGACAAATTGGAAAAAATGCTGCGTTAGCATTTCTTTTGTCTTTTCTAGATTGAAAGTCATTCTGTTACTTTAGGAACATAAAATATGACTATGGACATTTTTACTTGGCATGAAATTATCACAACTAGCCTATTAAAAATATAGTGTGTCCAAACAATTATTACAAACAGAATACCCACCCACATGCAAAAACAAAACTGAAACCTTTTTATTTTCTTCTGACAATAGCACCTCCTAAAGGAAGAAATGCATCTTGTTCTCGCATTGGAGAGTTCAGTTTGTAACCTAGAACTTGCTTGTCCTCAGTATACAGAAATTAGATCAATCTGATACCATATATATATATTTTAGAAATGATTTGGAAAATATTTGAACAGCTTGTTTTAAAATATTTTATTCATCATGTTAAAATAAAACGTTCCATAATCAATTTTTTTTCCTTTCCTTTTTTCAATTTTTCCAGTTTTTCGGAAAAAAACAAAAAAGGCTTCAGGAAAAAAACGGGAAAAAACTGGTTTCCCCCCGAATTTTTCCGGCTTTTTTCTGAGCCTTCACATCTCTATCTCCAGCCTTCCCTTTTGTGAATCGGAGGGCTGTGTGGATGTCACCACTGGGAGCTGGGCCGTGTGGACGGCGTTTGAAAGTTGGCTGGCTTGTGTCTCCCCTGCAGGGACAAGGGCATCACAGATCCGTCAACCCAGTTCTGGTGGGCCGCCCAAACTTTCTTGGTTGGGGTTGCTTCCCTGATCCACTTGCTGAATTACGACCCGCTGAAGGAAACGAAACGCCAGTGAAGGACTCGGCTGGGAGAAGAACTGGGAAATACAGTCATGGTTCCTCTGGGTGTCGTTGTCTGTCTGAGGGCGGAGGTGTTGCGAAATGCGTACGTTCTTGGGAAAGTTCCCCATCTTCTAAAGGTGTGTCTTGAGTTTGCAACTCTAGGGGAAGTGAATGTAAGACAGAACCTCTGTGCCTGATTGTGTTTGCCCAGGCCAATTTGAGAAAACACACAAAAGCAGTCCTGTAGAGTTGGAAACCAAAAAATTGTTTTTAATTAATTAATAAGGAAGAATACAGATTCAAGGGTTTTGGATCCCTGAATACCCAACAGATTCTTCAAATGTTACAATGGCTGAAATAGCATTGCATCAGAGAAATAAAACAGAATTATTGGTTCCATCAAACATTGTCAAATTTCATCACCTATTTCCTATTGGGTTAAGGGGGGGGGGGGGGGGTTGTTCCCAGGCAGAGTTCTTTTTTCCTAACAGAACAATACACTTTTCTTTTGGAAGCAATGAAGCAGCATGTTGTATCTATATAACTGATATGGTTACAGAGTGCTTACTGTTCTTCATTCTAGCTAGGTTAACTGACATCAGAAACATGCGCAGTTGTAGCTGGCCAGAACGAGCAAGGTCATGGGTAGCATAACGGTGCATCAGCATTTCAGCCTTCTTCCCAGGATGCATTCAAACAAAGGTCACAAATGAACCAAAGTTAATACCTGAATACATCCATGATGTTAGAATCATATGTATTATGGAAGTGCTAAGTATACCTACTAAGTTAAACCTGTTAGACAGTGGCAGAGTACAAAGTGGTCCATAAAATGTGCGTACAACAGATCCCCCATTTTCTTGGCCAAGTGAAGATTTATAGTTCACTGACACCAACCGTAGCTCATTTTATCTCTTTATTAATTCCGGCAAGCATTAGCATTCTTTTCAGTTTTATGGGGACTGTAGGCAGTATAGCGTTGATACGAGGAAACATACAAATACAAAACACAATTAAAATACGTAACAGAGAACAGGCTTTTGCTTAAATCCTAGACCAGAGGGTTCATGCACTAGAAGGGTTTTGTAAAACAGCACTTTGTTAAAAACAGCACTTTCAGTTCATCTTGCAAATCTTCTGGGACACTGGGCGCCCCGACGTCATCTGATGTTTTCTCTTTGTTTCTTTTACTTCCATTGCAGTTCAGTGCAGTAAGACTAACAGCAGTGTCAAAGATTAGCAATACTGGAACATGGACTGTCATTTCTGAAACCTCTAATAAGATTAGTTATTTCGCCATTACACTTCTGGAACATAGAGAAGAAACAGATTAAACCAATAAACACCTGAACATTCCCTTTTAACATTTCAGTCCTTATTTCTAGAACTGCCCCTTGCTATGCCATCTGGAAAGCCTGCTATGAATAAAAATCAAACAAAATAGACTAATCTTTTCCCTGGAGAGACCCTAGTGCATGTAGGTTTGCGTGTATGAACAGGTATTTATGGAGTTAAGCCTATCAGGCAAAAGTTCTGTGGGATAGCATGAATGTGGTTCAGCCTTTTCTTCCTTCTCCTACTCTGGCACTCCAACAACTCGCCTGGGCTTCATTCTCAAGAACTGACGGGCTGCAAGCATAGTGAGGTGATGTGCATCCTTCCAGTCTCTCCCCTCTGACCAGGTTTTCAATTGTTGTGGTTGTTCAGTCGCACAGTCGAAGTTCAGTCTTTTCATCCAGCTGCCTCTTTGTCTCATTGGCTTGGATATCAAGAGCAATTTCAGATAATTACGACGACTGAGCTGCCAAAGCCTTTGCTGATGTGTTTCAGTGCCTTTTTTTGATATTTCTCCGCATGCTGCCAACAAACTGTGTGTTTTTAATGAGCCTTTCTTTGATACTGGTGGTACTGTGCTTTGAGAAGACATTGTTTCTTGTCTTCCGCCGTCCTCTGAAGTTGGCTCAATTTCATGTTCGTTGCATCGATGACACTGTCTAACCATCTCATCCTTTGCCGTCCCCGTCTTCTTTGACCTTCAATCTTTCCCAGCATCAGGGTCTTTTCCAGTGAGTGCTCCCTTCTCATTTGGTGGCCAAAGTATTTGAGCTTCATTTTCATTATCTGGCCTTCCAGGGAACAGTCAGGGTTGATTTCTTTGAGGATTGACTGATTTGTTCTTCTTGCAGTCCAAGGGACTCTCAAGAGTCTTCTCCAGCACCATAGTTCAAAAGAATCTATTCTTTGGCGCTCGGCCTTCCTTATAGTCCAGCTCTCGCAGCCATACATGACTACTGGGAATACCATTGCTTTGACCATGCGGACTTTTGTTGGCAGGGTGATGTCTCTACTTTTTATCATGCTGTTTAGGTTCGCCATCGCTTTCCTCCCAAGGAGCAGGCGTCTTTTAATTTCATGGCTGCTGTCACAGTCTGCGGTGATCTGGGATCCCAGGTTTCAATCCTGGATGTCCTTCTGTTGAGAAGGAATACTGATGGATTTGAACAGGGGATCTCCCGGGCTTGGAGCTCCCGTCTCACAGGCCAGGCTTTGTTTCAGAAAGGCAAGTAGGCAGTCGGGGGTCAACAGAAAACATGCTTCAGACTCCGGTTATCTCCAGGAACAGTACATTGCTGAAGAAAGCATTGTTTCTGTCCATGCCTGCAATCCAGAGGAGGAGAATCTTCTCCTTTCCAATGAGAATGAATCCTTGTTCTTCAAAAGAAAACAGTCATTGAGTTAACAGAACAGTGGTAGGATTGCTTTTAATGTTCGGAAAGTCAATTTATTGCAGGAGAAGAGAGGGGGGGGGAGTCCAGAGTGCTAACTGAGAAGAACATAAGAGAAGCCAAGGTTGGATCAGGCCAATGACCCATCCAGTCCAAAAAAAAGTCCAGAGTGCTGAGAAGAACATAAGAGAAGCCAAGGTTGGATCAGGCCAATGACCCATCCAGTCCAAAAAAAAGTCCAGAGTGCTGAGAAGAACATAAGAGAAGCCAAGGTTGGATCAGGCCAATGACCCATCCAGTCCAAAAAAAAGTCCAGAGTGCTGAGAAGAACATAAGAGAAGCCAAGGTTGGATCAGGCCAATGACCCATCCAGTCCAACAGTCTATCACATATCAATCCTCCGGCAGCCATAATCCGAGCTGCCTGTTCCTTCTCATAACTCATAAGAACATAAGAGATGCCAATGTTGGATCAGGCCAAAGGCCCATCCAGTCCAACACTCTGTGTCACACAGTGGCCAGAAATACCAGTGCCATCAGGAGGTCCAGCAGTGGGGCCAGCACATTAGAAGCCCTCCCACTGTTGACCCCCCCAAGCACCAAGATGACAGAGCATCACTTGCCCCAGAGTTCCCTTTTGAAGCTGTCCATGCTTGTAGCCGCCACCACTTCCTGTGGCAGTGAATTCCAAGTGTTAATCACTCTTTGGGTGAAGAAGTACTTCCTTTTATCTGTTCTAACCCGACCGCTCAGCAATTTCATGGAGTGCCCACGAGTTTTTGTATTGTGAGAAAGGGAGAAAAGTACCTCTT
>NW_015160890.1:71582-71807 GCF_001447785.1 Gekko japonicus | reverse complement strand
GCACTTTTCCCAAAGCTATAATATCCTTTTCAAGGTGTGGTGACCAGAACTGCACACAGTATTCCAAATGAGGTCGCACCATTGATTTATATAGGGGCATTATGATATTGGCTGATCTGTTTTCAATACCCTTCCTAATAATCCCCAGCATAGCATTGGCCTTCTTTATTGCAGTCACACACTGTCTCGACATTTTCAGTGAGTTATCCACTACAACTCCAAGAT
>NW_015160890.1:54197-69669 GCF_001447785.1 Gekko japonicus | reverse complement strand
TCCCTGATGGATTAAAGTACCCTGGTCCTGCTCCTACATTTAAGAACATAAGAACATAAGAGACGCCAATGTTGGATCAGGCCAAAGGCCCATCCAGTCCAACACTCTGTGTCACACAGTGGCCAGAAATACCAGTGCCATCAGGAGGTCCAGCAGTGGGGCCAGGACATTAGAAGCCCTCCCACTGTTGACCCCCCCCAAGCACCAAGAAGACAGAGCATCACTTGCCCCAGAGCCCCTAGCTATACCTTGTGGCTAATAGCCACTGATGGACCTCTGCTCCATATGCTTATCTAATTCCCTTTTGAAGCCGTCCATGCTTGTAGCACCCACCACTTCCTGTGGCAGTGAATTCCATGTGTTAATCACTCTTTGGGTGAAGAAGTACTTCCTTTTATCCGTTCTAACCCGACCGCTCTGCAGTTTCATGGAGTGCCCACGAGTTCTTGTATTGTGAGAAAGGGAGAAAAGTACCTCTTTCTTTACCTGCTCTTTCCCATGCATAATCTTATAAACCTCGATCATGTCACCCCTCAGTCGTCTTTTCTCCAAGCTAAAGAGCCCTAAGCGCTTTAACCTTTCCTCATAGGGAAAGTGTTCCAACCCTTTTATCATTCGAGTTGCCCTTTTCTGCACTTTTTCCAAAGCTATAATATCCTTTTTAAGGTGTGGTGCCCAGAACTGCACACAGTATTCCAAATGAGGTCTCACCATTGATTTATATAGGGGCATTATTATATTGGCTGATCTGTTTTCAATACCCTTCCTAATAATCCCCAGCATAGCATTGGCCTTCTTTATTGCAGTCACACACTGTCTCGACATTTTCAGTGAGTTATCCACTACAACTCCAAGATCTCTCTCTTGCTCAGTCTCTGCCAGTTCAGACCCCATCAACGTGTATTTATATTTAGGATTTTTGGCTCCAATGTGCATCACCTTGCACTTGGCCACATTGAACCCCATTTGCCATGTTGACGCCCACTCGCCCATCCTTGACAGATCCCCTTGGAGTGCCTCACAATCCTCACTGGTTTTCACCACCTTGAACAACTTTGTATCATCCGCAAATTTAGCCACTTCACTGCTTACTCCCATCTCCAAATCATTAATGAACAAGTTAAAAAGCAGTGGACCAAGTACTGATCCCTGCGGTACCCCACTGCTTACCTCCCTCCACTGAGAAAACTGCCCATTTCTACTCACTCTCTGTTTTCTATTAATTAGCCAGTTTTTGATCCATAAAAGGCCTTCTCCTTTTATCCCATGATTTTTGAGCTTACTTAGGAGCCTTTGATGAGGAACTTTATCAAAAGCTTTCTGGAAGTCAAGGTAAACAATATCTATTGGATCCCCCTTGTCCACATGTTTGTTCACCCCCTCAAAGAACACTAACAGGTTAGTGAGACAAGATCTTCCCTTACAGAAACCGTGCTGAGTCTGCCTCAATAGGTTTTGTTCATCTATGTGCCTACTGATTCTTTCCTTAATAATGGTTTCTACCAATTTACCCGGTATCGACCTCAGACTGACTGGCCTGTAATTTCCCGGATCTCCTCTGGAACCCTTTTTAAAGATGGGAGTGACATTAGCTACCTTCCAGTCCTCAGGAATGGAGGCAGATTTTAAGTTGAGGCAGCCCTGGCTGCTCCTGGCTCTTTCGCGGTAGAGGACTTTTCTCTCGGAACTCTCCTTTCCCTGCCAGTCCTCTCCGTGGGAGCAAAATTACACAAAGGTCAGTAGAGGGAGCTCTCGTTTCAGGAATGGCGGCAGATTTTAAGGAGAGGCAGCCCTGGCTGCTCCTGGCTCTTTCGCGGTAGAGAACTTTTCCCTCGAAACTCTCCTTTCTCTGCCAGTCCTCTCCGTGGGAGCAAAATTACACAAAGGTCAGTAGAGGGAGCTCTCGTTCAGCAATGCCGACATAAGCCATTTAAAGCATTACCTTAATTTGCCAACAAAATAGCCTTCACGCGCATCTGACCTAAATTTTTTAATCAGATTTCCAAAATGAGCATTTCCTGAAGCCCACTCCCACCCCGAAAACAGCCAGCCGTGAGCATCCCCAGGCACAGCCGAGCCGAACCAGTACCTATACGCTGCCTGCCTGCATTCTTTCTCCTTGTAGGGTTCGTATAGACTGGCTGGAGCAGTTTTGCCATCGCTCGAGCTCTTACACAAACAGAGAAGAGCTGTGTGTAAAATTACCAGCCGCCGGAAGGGGGAAAATGTCCTGTCCCTTGAAGGGAGGCTGAACAGGTGATGATGTTGTTTACCTGTGTGGCACCTGCTCACTTCCACCCACCAGATCTCTGATAAAGGTGATGAGCCAGAGTAATGCCATTTTAGGAGCCTTAAGGGGGGCAGCAGTTGTGCACTCTCGAGTACTTCCGCCAGACCTCGATAACCTTGACACCGTTCGCCGGAATGCTCAAAACAGACACATTCCGAGAAGGCGAAGAGAAGAAGACATTGGATTTATGCCCTGCCCTTCACTACCCGAAGGAGTCTCAGAGCGGCTTACAATCTCCTTTCCCCTTCCCCTCCCCACAGCAGACAACCTGTGAGGTAGGCGGGGCTGAGAGAGCTCTCCTGAGAACTGTCCTTGAGAGAACAGCTCTGAGAAAACTTGTGACTGACCCAAGGTCACACCAGCAGCTGCAAGTGGAGGAGGAGTGGGGAATCAAACCCAGTTCTCCCGGATTAGAGTCCGTGCACTTAACCACTGCACCAAACTGCTGGCCAAGGGAGGTGGGGTGACTGCCAACACTCCCCCACCTCTTACAGCTAACAGGCGGTTGCCTGTTGACAGCTATGCTGCCATGATGTTTGTGTGCTGGGGTTCATTTGCTTGACCTATGTACTAGCAGCTGCTGCATTCCTTCTTTGTTTCTGTAGTACTTCATTATCACTGACCTTGTAGATTGCATGTGTAGTGTCTGGGCATCAGGTAACCGTGGGATAGCGTGGGATAGCTTTCAATTCCCAGCTTCGGCTCTAACGGCCTGGGGCCCCTTCTCCCGTGCACGGGAGTCAGGCCAATTGGCCTATGAATGGGTGTGTGTGTGCATACGAATACCCTATCTCCCACTGTGCTTGTAGAAACGTCGCCATTCTTAACAGTGACCGTGTTACTGCATCTATAGCTCTGCAATAAAGTATAACCTTTCCGACAAGCGTGTACTCAGTTGTCGGCTGTGGAACCTGACAGTCTGTTAAGAATGGCGACGTTTGTAACAAGCCTGCGCCAAGAATGGCTGCTTGTAACAAGCCTGCGCCACTCCTCAGTGAAAACCACAGTGAGATCATTGATTGGTACCATTTGCACCCCACCTTTCCGGCCTCATCGGGGAGTCCCATTATTGTGTATCGTGATAAAGGACCTTGGTGTTCCAGATTCAGGGCAACTCCTTTGACCCGTGGCTTTTGAATCCCTCACAGTCCCTGTAAGACTGGAGGCGTCAGATTTTATCATCTGCGAGGGAGGCTGGAAGAAAGGGAGCACATCGCAACTCCCCCCCTCCCCGTCTCAAAAAAGTCATCAGTGTGCAGAAGCAGAAATCCACATGGAATTCACTGCCACAGGAGGTGCTGGCGGCTACAAGCATGGATGGCTTCAAGACGGAATTGGAGAAACATCTGGAGCAGAGGTCCATCAGTGGCTATTAGCCACAAGGTGTAGATAGGAACTCTCGGTCTGGGGCAAGTGATGCTCTGTATTCTTGGTGCTTGGGGGGGAGGCAACAGTGGGAGGGCTTCTAGTGTCCTGGCCCCACTGCTGGACCTCCTGATAGCACCTGGTATTTCTGGCCACTGTGTGATACAGAGTGTCGGACTGGATGGGCCTTTGTCTTGATCCAACATTGGCGTCTCTTATGTTCTTATGTCACAATCTGAACTGGGCACCAAGAACTTAGGAAATGAAGAGAACCTCACAACTCACCTCTGACCCTTGCACAGTGCAAAGGATGGGGACTCAAGCCCTGACCTGTGTCCTCTGTAACATCTAAAGAAATAGATTTCAGGGCATGAGCTTTCACGAGTCACTGCTCACTTCTTCAGATACCTGAAGAAGGGACCAGTGACTCACGAAAGCTCCTCCCCTGCCACATAGTTTGTTAGTCTTTCAGGTGCTTTTGGACTCTTGCTCTTTTCTGCTGCTACAGACAGACTCACACGGCTGCCCATCTTGATCTGTCTAAAGAAATAGTGATTTTCATCTGTTTGGGCATTTGAACCCAGAGATCCGCAGTCCAGGTTTGACCCTCCATCACTCCCATGGTCTTGAATCTCAAAGGGCCGGCTTGCAAATGAATATTGTAAAAAGGCCTAAAGGTAAAGGTTCCCTTGCTCGAAAGCCAATCGAATCCGACTCTAGGGTTGCGGTGCTCATCTCCGTTTCCAAGCCGAAGAGCCAGCGCTGTCCAAAGACGTTTCCGTGGTCATGTGACCGGCATGACTAAACACCAAGGTGCACGGAACGCTGTTGCCTTCCCACCGAAGCGGTACCTATTTATCTACTTGCAATTTCTTGCTTTCGAACGGCTAGGTTGGCAGGAGCTGGAACTAGAGACGGGAGCTCACTCCATCATGCGGCAACTCGAGTCTCGAACTGCTGAACTACCGACCTTCCACAGCCTGCCGTTCAGCGTCTTAACCACTTACCCTGCCCTTTTATCAAATTTGGCCCTCAAGACAGTTTGCAGATTCAATTTTTAAAAATTACCAGCAACACAAAACATTCCATCTGATAGTGAATGAATGAAAAGCAAAAAAAGGCAATAATTATCAAAAGGAAGAAACCTTTGATGTAAAACAACGAGGCATAGTAAAGCAAAGTGCTAATTAGGATGGGAATTGCCTGCTAACAACAAAAGCACCACCAATGAAGTTTCCTCCAACAACAAAGGTCAGGCAAACACCTCTAGGCAGAACATGAGTGCTGAAACAGCTCTCTCCATTGGTGAACATGCCACAAGGAAACCTGACCACAAGGGGAAAAGACTAGTGTCACAGGAGTTCCAAATATACAAATTCCACTAGTAGAAAACACCATCAAAGATTGCCAAAACAAAATATTAAACAATTTTAAAGTTGGTGGTGTCACAACAACAACATTTATCCATACTGTAACTACAATAAGGCATAAGATACAATATTTCCTCCTCTGAAGATAAGACATAGGGCGATTTCTCACGAGTGCTGCCTCGCAGCACAGCCGCTGTTTGCCCCAACACAAACATGTCAATTTCACACCCGAGGCTGCCGGGCTGCATTTGACTCGGGGCTTTGCCCGATTTTCTCCGCAGTTTCCTGATCCTCAAAAACCAGGATCACGAAACTGCGGAGGAAATTGGGCGAAGCCCCGAGTCAAAATGCAGCCCCGCAGCTTCGGGTGTGAAATTGACATGTTTGTGTCGAGGCAAACGGCAGCTGTGCTGCAAGGCAGCTCTAGTGAGAAATTGCCCATAGTCCATGTACTCAGTGTAACTTGATAGGAGGAGTCCACAGAGTCATAACATTTTCCAAACAGCCTTTGCAAAGAGACCCATTCTAGATATTTGGAAGATGTGTTTCCTTCGACTTCTAATTAACAGTTGTTATTTGATGTTTTTCTGGCCATTGTTTACTGTGGACTGTATTATTGTTGTTGTTGTTAGTGAGATAGGCAAGCCATAAATGAAGTCAGGGGTCGTTTCATAGAAAAAGAGCTAGGGGAACTCATTAGCATAACTCATTAGCATATGCCACACACCCTGACATCACTGGAAGTGTGTTATAAGGCCACACCCCCTGACATCACCGGAAGTGTGTCATAAGGCCACACACCCCGCCCCCAACAGTCTTGGCCACTGCCGGCGGTCTTGCAGCTCCACTGCCGATCCCCATGAGGGGCCTGGCGGTGGACCTGCAAGGCCGGCGGGAGTGCAAGGAAGCCCCGCGAAGGCCCTCCCTGGCCCCAGGCAGGCAGGGGTGGGGAGAGGCAGGGAGGAAGCAACTTACCCTCCCTCTTCTCCTGCCTCCTCCTGGCTGAATGAGGGCCGGAAGCGGGGCAGCTGGAAGCAGGGGACAGGGCTTCGTCATGTGCCCCCCGTACCTCACCCGGGGGAACTGCGATCCCCCGCAATCCTCCCCTGAAATGACCTCTGAATGAAGTAAATAAGTACAAGAAAATCCAGCTCCCTGCGAATGCTGCGTTAGAACTGATGTAGGTCTCTTGGGACTCTGACCCAGAAAGACTATCTTGCTATCTACAAGATAATAACGCTGAGTGTCACGCTTGCCAAAACGGGGACACATAGAAAGAGTTTGTCAGTCAAGGGCTAATCCCAGAAAACAAGGGGCAGGGGGAAAGCACCTGGCGTAAAACTTTCCATAATTTGGAGGGTTTCCTTGAGGAAGAAGTGCAAACATCATACTCCATTCAACATATTCATGCTGTCAAGGAGCAATGCCCAGACATGATTGCCACAGTAGAGATAAATGGTCAGAAGTGTGAGATGGGAGTTGGCCCATCACAGACATTTTCACAGCTATTCCAGGACCATTCTCCCAAATTACACAGATCAAAATGTCACCTTTGAGAGTACCCAGTAAAACAGTAAATCACCATGTACAAATAAACAATATAAGTTGATTTTTATCTGCAATGTTTTAGAATTCAATTATAAACAAAATTACAACCATAACACTATAATGTGCAATATAAAGCTCAGCAGTACATATAGAATACTACAGTACTAGTTTCAGACAAACGATGGAGTTCTAGTACTGTATAAACTAGTACTGTAGTATTCTATATGTACTGCTGAGCTTTATATTGCACATTATAGTGTTATGGTTGTAATTTTGTTTATAATTGAATTCTAAAACATTGCAGATAAAAATCAACTTATATTGTTTATTTGTACACGGTGATTTACTGTTTTACTGGGTACTTTACACGTGGTCCTGTTTGTTGTAATATAACCTTTGAGAGTACAGCAGATAGATTGCTCAGATCCTTGGAAGCTATGATGTAGATGTTTGCTATGGACCTGTCAGACAGACATTACCCTTGCTAGTTACAAAAGAGATTCATAAAAGCCTGCTGGCAAGGGACTGGTCCACACCCTTGATAAAGAGTGTTCAACACAGTGTCTGTCCAGCAATACTGGAAGAACTGGTATCTGAGTTCCCACATGTATCCACTAAGTCATGAGGAGCATACAGAGTTCCAACAGTGACTTCTCAAGTGGACCCTTAACCATAACATCTATTGGTCTGAAGGCCCGAAATGTTCCTTTCACCCTAAGACCAAAGATCAGTGAAGAACGTGATCAGCTCGTTGCCCAAGGAGTTAGAGAGCCGACAAATGTACTGTAAATAAGGCACTCAAGCAAGCCCCATATCCAGTGCCTGCCATAAACCGGTTGCTGTCTGCCCTAGTCAGAGGAAACCTTTTTGCTAAACTGGACCTTGCTCAAGCCAATCAGCAACTGATCGTGAATGACAAGGCTGCAGATACCCAAACCATTATTACAGAGAGGCTCTTCATGTGAATTGCCCTCAATTCAAAATCTTAGTGGCACCAGGAATCTCTCAGCGCTTCATTGAAACTTTATTAGCAGGTATACCTGGGGTTGTGCCTTCCTTTGATGATGTGTTAATTATAGCCTTCTCTAAGGAGCAACTCGTAAATCAACTCAAAAAGGTTCTGCAGAAGTTTAATCTTTCAGGCATCACAATTAAGAAGGAGAAATGCCAGCCGGGCGTTCCCAATATCACATTTCTGGAATATGGGACATGCAGCTGATATCCACCCTACACAGGATAAGGTAAAGGCAACACACGTTGCCGCGAGACCAAAATGCAAGGAAAATCTTCAGGTATTTCTAAAACTCCTAAATTTCTATCAAATTTTCTCTAAAAACAAACCCACTGTAGCAGAACCCCTGCATTGCCCATTAAATAAAAGTGCTCAATTGAAGTAAACTCACCAACGTGATAACGCTTTTCTGGCCGTAAAGAAGTTGTTGATCTCTGATTCGGTACTGGCTCGCTATAATAAGCAGAGACCTCTGTCCTTTACATGTGATACCCCACCATTGAAAGTTGGGGCTGTCCTCAGTCACGGACTACCAGGTGGTACAGAAGCACCAATTGCTTTTCATTCTAGGACATTAACCTCAACTAAAAGGAACTGTTCTAAAACTAAAACTGTTCAACTAAAAGGGTTCGCGAAGAGTCGGACTCGACTGTGCGACTGAACAACAACAAAAGGAACTGTAGGAAAAGGGAAAGTCAAGAGTTAACTGGAACCTGACTGTGGATTACAGGAAATCGCCACCCCCTGGACTGTTCTCTTTTCTTGCTTTCAGTTTCTGTGTGTTTAGTTGGAAGTTAGTTACAATAAAGCAGTTGTGTTACATTCAGCAATTCATGTGAGCAGGGCTATTTTTGGGCAGGAACGCACAGGAACGGAGTTCCAGCTGGCTCCCGAGTTGGCCACGCCCAGCAGGAACTCATTAGCATAATAGGCCACTCCCAACAGCAGAAACTCATTAGGATTGGCTACATTAGGGGTGTGTGGCTTAACATGCAAAGGAGTTCCTGCTACAAAAAAAGCTCTGGGTTTTGACAACAAACAAGGTAAACAGAATAACAAGCAAAAGGTAGGTGTGGTTGGATGACCACACTTCTGGTAACACGTGGGGTGTGGCCTAATATGCTAATGAGCTGTGCTGTCAGGGGTGTGGCCTAATATGCTAATGTGTTTCTGCTGTTGGGTGTGGCCTAATATGCTAATGAGTTCCTGCTGGGCTTTTTCTACAAAAAAAGCCCTGCATGTGAGTACAGAGATTTATTTCATTACCACCGTGAGATCACAAAATTGGCGATGAGGGTACAAAGCATGACCTCGTACAGAAAAATTGGGGAATTTAATCTAGAAGAGGGAGGATTGGGGATATATTGAAACACTGGACCACTATTTTCTGGCTAATGAGATCACAGATGCAGCTACACAGAAAGTGGTATTTCTCAGTGTCGGTGGCAGCAAAGCCTATATACTCTTGTGAGGCCTGTTGCATCCTGGTGACAAAAGTTCAACAGATTTGCAAAAGGTTTTGGCTGAACATTACACTCCTAAACCTAATGTCATTGTGAAATGTTTTAAATTCCATAATCAAATGAGGAAAGAAGGAGAATCTGTATTAGACTATATAGTGGTGCTCAAAAAGCTTACGGAGGAAAAAAAAAAAGCTTACGGAGCACTGCTCATTTGGAAATGTTTTGGAGGATATGTTAGGAGAGAGATTTTTGTATGGAGTACAGGATGAGAAAATTCAAAGGCAGTTATTGTCAGAAGGGAACCGGACTTGGGCCAAAACTGTCAAACTGGCAACAGCCATGAAGGCAGCAGTGAAAAATGTTAAAGATTTACACCTAGACATCAAGAACATCGAAGTGAACCCCTTAAATAAAATAGAAATCCAAAAGCAAACGACTCCAGCCCTAGAGGGAGTTACAGGTATTGTGGTGTAATGTGTCTTTAAGATCGCTTGGAGTTGTTATGTCCACCTGCAGGCCATTAGCAGAGTGGGTTTTATCAGTCCTCTATTTGCTTGGAGAAAACACGTTGTGTTATCTGGTGATAGCTGGATTGAATAAACATTGTATTTTGGATTAAACCCTGCCTGAGATTGTGACTGAGATTTGTCCTGGACAGTGGACATTACATGGTGTCAGAATTATGGACTTTGTAAGACCACCGCCTCCATTTGTGTTTAAAGGCAATTTGGCTGAAAGATGGAAGAATTGGGAGCAAAGGTTTTGTTATTTTTTGGCTGCTATTGGAGCTGATGAATTCTCCCATGAACGGAAGATTGGGATTCTTCTAAGCACTGTCGGTGAGGATGCCGTGTCTATTTATAAAACATTTGTTTTTCTTAATGAAGACTCAAAAGACCTTGAAACGGTGTTAAAGCAATTTGAGAAATATTGTACTCCCAGGAAGAATGTTATTTTTGAGCGGTATTTGTTTTGGAAACATGAATGGATAAAAGGCGAAATGATAGAACAATTTGTTACTGAGCTACGGCTCAAAGCCCTAGATTGTGACTTTGTTTCTGTGTCGAATGATATGATCAGAGACAAGATTGTGTTTAGTGCGACTCCTGAATTGCAGGAAAGACTCTTGAAAGAATCAAAACTCACTGTAGAAAAACATGTGGCCGGCATGACTAAACACCAAGGCGCACGGAACACTGTTACCTTCCCACCGAAGTGGTACCTATTTATCTACTTCCAATTTCTTGCTTTTGAACTGCTAGGTTGGCAGGAGCTGGAACTGGAGACAGGCGCTCACTCCATCATGCGGCACCCGGGTCTTGAACTGCTGAACTACTGACCTTCCACAGCCTGCAGAGCAGCAGCGATTCTCCGTAAGATGGTTGGATCTAGGTCTGTTGAAGACCATTAAGTCGCCTTGACCTGGATAGCCTGGGCAAGCCCAATCCCGTCAGATCTCGGAAGCTAAGCAGGGCAGACCTTGGCAAGTATTTGGATGGGAGACCTCCTTGGCATACCAGGGCTGGGATGCAGAGGCAAGGCAATAGTAAGCCACCTCATTGAAATGTCCAAGCCCCACTAGGGGTTGCCAGAAGTCAAACATGACTTCCTGGTGTGCACACACACAAAATACCCCTCGCCAAAAAGGGGGGGGGAGAACTTTGAGTCAAAAGACCAGTAAGATAAGAAGAACATGAGCCTGCGGTGCGATGTGACTGCGAAGAAAGCTAATGCAATCTTAGGATGCATGAACAGAAGCATTGTGTCTGGATGAAAAAGATGGGTACTGGCAAGTAAAGCTAGATCAAGCATCAGCAAAATTGTGCACATTTAATACACCTTGGGGAAGGTATTGTTTTCATCGTTTACCCTTTGGTCTGAAATCCTCTAGCGAGGTATTTCAGCAAAAAAATGAAGAGGTTTTCGGCCACATACAAGGGGTGCACATGATAGCTGATGATATGATCATAGCAGCAAAAACGGTTAAAGAACATGATCAAATTTTACAACAGGTGATGGAGACAGCAAGGTCTAAAAACATCAAGTTTAATAAGGAGAAGATTCAATTTAGAGTAAGTTCTGTAAAATATATGGGGCATATTGTGACAGCACAAGGGGTTTGCCCAGATGAAGAGAAAGTCAAGGCTATTCAAGAAATGCCGGCACCACAGGATAGACAGGGTGTTCTCAGGTTCCTGGGGTCTGTACAATACTTGTCAAGGTATATTCCACAGGAAGCAGAACTTACAGCACCTCTAAGGAATTTGTTAAAGAGTAAAGTGTTATTTCAGTGGATGCCAGAGCATCAAAAGGCTTTTGAGGTTATTAAACACCAGTTGTGTCAGGCACCTGTGCTTCAATACTTTGATGTAACAAAACCTGTGGTGGTGCAGGCTGACTCTTCAAAAAATGGCCTTGGAGCTTGTCTATTCCAAGAAAACAAGCCAGTGTCATATGCCTCAAGGTCATTAAGTGTTGCTGAACAGAATTATGCCCAAATAGAAAAGGAGTTACTTGCTGTGTTATATGCCATGAGAAAATTCCATCAATATGTGTTTGGTAAAACAGTTACGGTCCAAACGGATCATAAACCGTTGGAGGTAATCTTTAAAAAACCAATTGGCAATGCACCTGCCCGGTTACAGCGTATGTTGTTGCAATTGCAAAGATATGAACTCAATGTGATATACACCCCAGGGAAGCAGATGTATTTAGCTGACACACTATCAAGGGCTACAGTAGATCCCCCTGTAAGTGATGAGGGCTCTGTAGAAGGGGAGAGAGTAGTATATCAAGTTGACACACTAGCCATGCACCCTAAAGGAGTGGCTACATTACAGGAAGCTACGAATCAAGATGGCCAGCTCCAGACAGTAATAGCCCTGGTAAAGTCAACATGGCCACAGTATTTTAAAGATGTTCCTAGTGAGGCTAAGCCATTTTGGTCAGTTAAGAATCTTTTGCGATGTGAAGATGGAATTCTCTATGTGGGTCAAAGAGTGGTCATTCCTTTGGTAAAAAGACGAGAGATGTTAGGCCAGCTTCATGATTCGCATCAAGGTATTCAGAGGACTAAAGCTAGGGCAAGGGAAATAATGTACTGGCCAGGTATGTCTAATGACATTGAAATGTTTGTAGGAAGTTGTTCTGCATGTGCTCAGTTTACATCAAGAAATCAGAAAGAACCACTTATACCACATGAGGTTCCCGAGTTGCCATGGGAAAAGGTAGGAGTGGATATTTTTGAGCATGGGTCACGTTCATTTCTCCTAGTGGTCGATTATTTTTCAAAATACCCAGAAGTAATAACTATACCAGATAAGACGGCAGGGACTGTGATTGATAGACTGAAGGCCATTTTTTCTCGCCATGGTATCCCTAAAATAGTGGTGAGTGACAATGTCCCATTTGCCAGTAGAGAATTCCAGCACTTTGCTGGTGAGTGGGGCTTTGAACAGTGTCTCAGTAGCCCAGGATACCCCCAGTCAAATGGGATGGCAGAAAGAGCTATTGGCTCTATAAAACAGCTAATTAAGAAGGCTGAAGAATCACAAAGGGATGTCTATTTGGCACTTCTGGAGTATAGGAATACACCAGTAACTGGAATGGTGCACTCCCCAGCACAAATGTTGATGGGTAGGATGTTGAAAAGCAAACTCCCAGTGACAAAAGATTTGTTGTATCCTAAGATCCCTATTGGAGTTAGAGAGAACCTACAGGAAGCTCAAAGGAAACAAAAGCAATTTTATGATAGGACAGCAAAATCGCTTAAGCCACTACAGCCAGGAGATTTGGTGTGGGTGGAAGCTAAAGAACGATGGTTTCCAGCAAAGGTGCTAGAGAGGTGTGCACAGCCTCGGACATATCAAGTCATAACTCCAGATGGGACTATATATAGGCGGAATAGATGTAAACTTAGGTATCAACGGAGGGATTTAGGGGAGGAGGAGCAGGAAAATATAAAACAGAAAGTTAACACAGGGGAGGATGTGAAGGATCAGATACAATTAGAAGAACAACAGAGTAATGAAAAGGATAATAAGGAGGAAGAGACTCCAGATGTACAACATCATGAAAATATATCTGAACGGACCCAGGAGGAAGGAAGGCATCCTAGATATGTAACATCTAGAGGCAGGGTTGTATTTTCGCCAGAAAGATATATAGCTCAATAATATAAGTGGTCTTAATTACACTTTTAATGGTCTAATGAAATGTTTTATATATATATATTCTCTGTATATGTTTTCCGTTATGTACTATGTGTAAACCAAAGAGATTTTAAAGTTATCTTTTTCTTTGAAAGAGGGAGATGTGGTGTAATGTGTCTTTAAGATCGCTTGGAGTTGTTATGTCCACCTGCAGGCCATTAGCAGAGTGGGTTTTATCAGTCCTCTATTTGCTTGGAGAAAACACGTTGTGTTATCTGGTGATAGCTGGATTGAATAAACATTGTATTTTGGATTAAACCCTGCCTGAGATTGTGACTGAGATTTGTCCTGGACAGTGGACATTACAGGTATGGAGGAAGTCACTTGACCTTGGTTTGCCAACAAAAAGGATCCCAATGCCATAAATGTTTAAAAGTGAGACATTAAACCAGAAAATGTAGAGGCAGTTATCAGAGAGTGTAACAAGGCCCAGAGAGACACACACATCCTCCTAAAGACAAAGGAAAGAAGCTGGAAGCTTGCTATTTGGAAGAGGCAGAAAGGGAAGAAGACCTTGTCTACACAATGTATTTGACAAAGGCAAAAAGAGTAAAACCCTATACAGTCACTGTGGAACTGAATAATGAACTTGTACACATGGAGGTAGATACAGGGGCTTCTGTGACCGTGATTAATGAAAAGACTTGCCATCAAGGCAAAGTAGGCCTAAAGGTATCCATCAGTATCTGTATGGGAAACAGTTCACGATTGTCACAGACCATAAACCATTGATTGGACTCTTTAATGAAAATAAAGCTATGCCCACCATGGCGGCAGCCCAGTTACGACGTTGGTCCCTGACATAAACAACATACCAATATGAGATAATCTACAATGCTGGTAACCAACATGGAAATGCTGATCAAAGTCAAAAATATTTATTCCCCCCCCCGAATCGACTTCTGTATATAGTAATAATTGGTACAGTAAAAGAACTAAATGCTAAAATGTGAAATAATTATAGTTTACTAAAATTCTTGAAGGAGCAGCTGAAATTAATTTCTTCCTTATATTTGATGACAGGAAAATAAAAGTAGCCACCTTAAGAGTAACCTCTGGGATCACATCAACCAACAAATATTTAATACATTCCTCCTCTGAACCAGGAAAATTTGTAAGGAACTGGTTCAACAGTGTATTTCAAATGAGCTCATAGTGAGGACAGTGTAAAATATAATGAACAATATCTTCTACCTTATTAGAACTGCGGAAGCTGAAGTGCTGATCCACAGGTATTCTTTGAAATCTGCCCTGAAGATATGCAGATAGCATGGTTCAAAAGCACTTTTGAGTAAATGCCTTCCTTAATGGGGCTAAATAATGGGGGAAACAATTATTTTTCTTAAACCAAGGGTACCAAAGGGAAAATTTGGGTTGGTGAACCTGGTTAATATCACGTAGAGCATCTTTTTCAAAAATCCACTCTCACATTTTACCTGAATTCCAGAGCTTTACCATCTCTAGAGAAGGCATGGAATACAATTGTATAGGATGGGAAATTATAATTTAGACCACTGGTTCATGTCACTATAATACTGAAAGCAAAATTTTACCAAGTGTTCGTCTGAGATGCTGTCAAGCTTCTTATAATATTTTAGAGCGGCATTACTAAAGGTCTGTGACTCTATACATAAAAAATATATATACTAAAAGATCGAGACTGATAATACCTTTAGAGGCATTTACTTTACCTAATGTTTATGTAGGAGAAGAGTCGTTAAGATACCAGGATATTTTGGATAAAAAAGATAATCTTAAACTACCAGAACAGATATCCTGGTGGAAAAAAGCACAATTGGAATCGCTATACCTGAAGGACAAGAAGCTAGGATTTAATAATAAAATAACTAAGTTGGAAGAAATTATATTAACTGCAGAAAGTAAAGTGATAAAGAAATAATATAAGATTTTACTAGATGATGTGATGATAGATGAAATTGTGTGTGTGGGGGGGAAATGATTGCATGGGCCCAGAACATTGGTCGTAATATCAATCTAGAGGAATGGGAGCAGATCTGGCTGAAAAATGTTAAACTGACTAATGCAGTATCCTATAAAGAGAATATGTATAAAATGTTTTATAGATGGTATATTACACCAGATAGATTAGCTAAACAAAATGTTAATTGTTCAGACAAATGTTGGAAATGTAAGAATAAGATTGGTTCTTTTTATCATATGTGGTGGTTATGTGATATAACAAAAAGATTCTG
>NW_015160890.1:45855-53145 GCF_001447785.1 Gekko japonicus | reverse complement strand
TCTACTGAGATTGGGGTGAGTCTTCCTGCTGTTTTATATTATGTTTCTATGCAATTTATACATACTTTATGATTGTTTATCCTCATTTGTGTATGTCTTGAATTTGTATTTAGTCCCACTATAGCCTATTGGTTTTGAAAAAGAATTATTCGAAACGCGGCAGCTTGCATCCGGACTACACGTCTCCATGGAATCCTAGAATGTTTGGATTATCCAGGAACTATATGAGTCCACTCCATGATGGATGCACGTCAAATTGGACTGTGATCTCACAATACAACTGGAGTGAGACACATTGAAATTTTTGGGACGTCAGTCTTCTTTCTGTATATTTGTTGTTTCTTGCGAGAACACCTTGGCCTTATATAGTTATATTTCTGAATTACTGAACTTGTCATGTAATATTATAAAGATTGTTTATCTTCAGCCAGTGGTTTATTTGTGCTTTGTTCCCCCCCTTACGAGATCAGGGTCCTGCAGGACCCATTACAGTTCCGCAGGGCCTGTAAGTTGGAGCTCTTTCAGTTGACGCATATCCACCTGATATGGCCTCTCCCCCCACTGACAGCAGATCCTGTATTGCTAGCATTAACATTGTCTGTCAAGGCATATTGTATTCTGTAATCTTAATTTATTGTTTAATTGTAATTGATGTATATGTTCTTAATTTTAATAGTGAATCTGCACTGTGCACAGATCGGTTTGTCTGGAACCCGCCCTGAGCCTTTATCTTTACCTTATATAAAAATTATCTTTATCTTTACCTTATATAAACATTAATACAAAGAATACAACCCGAATATTTATTTGAGATTAGGGTAACTTGAAGGTGATTGCCATCGGAAAAAGGCAGAAGCCGAAATTCTCCCTCTAGAGCAGCTGAAATAAAAGTCACTAGGCTACCACCGCCCTTTCGGGAGGGCCAGATTTAGTAGCTGGTAATATAAGAAACTGGCTTTCGAGCAAGGGAACCTTTATCTTTAATATAAGAGATCGAAAACCTTGCAAGAAGGGTGGTGAGGAATCCAGACACCATGTTTCCTGAAGAAAGATGACATCAACATTCCTTAGATATTGTTCAAAACTGTTGTCCACAAGTTTAGAATGCCACTCCGCTATATTCCAGGAAATAGCTCTAACTCCCCTGGGGACATTTGATAGTCAGATATTAAATTTGGGGGGAACTAATGAACTAATGAAGTCAAGGACTCTTTGTTTGTTGTATACAGTGGCACTGAAGGCTGAGCTGTCACCTGATGTAATTGGGTATTCAAGAGGTTGTACCCCTCTAGATGCTGCTGTATGGCTAAGTTACTGGTGGAATCTTCAATTATCATATTTAATTCAGGTGCGTTTGATGACACAACCAAGTTAGAATATCTACTCTCCTTGTTTATTTTGACAATGGGTTCCAGAGGGTGTAGGCTAGCTTCAGGTAAAAGGGGAAATGCTGTTGCCCTGAGCAGATTACCAATACCAGACGCACCCGGGACTGAAGATGTCCCTGAGAAAGTTGTACTGTTGATGGAGCATCTTAATCAAACACCAGCAAAAGCTTCTCAGATCAGAGTCTGGACCAGGCAGGTTCTGATTCTGTCTCAAGTAACACAGTTCATTCTGCACAGCTGGCCCACACAGAATCCTGGAGAAGAAGAAGTCCCTATTGGAGCAGGAGGGCTGAATCAAGTTTGGAAAATGGGTGCATCTTGTGGGATATTAGGGTTGAGATCCCTCTATAAGGAAGACAGAAGGTTCTACAGGAACTGTATGAAGCACATCCTGGAATCTCTTGAATGAAGGCTTTAGCTTGCAGCTATATCTGGTGGCCACATTTGGATGGAGATTTAGAACATGAGTGCAAGCAATGTGTCCAATGTCAACAACACCAACAGGCACCAGCACTGGCACCTTTACATCCATAGGAGTGGCCCAGAAAACTTTGGTTTCAGATACATCTAGATTTTGCAGGACCCTTTTTGGGGAAGAGGTTCTTGATTATAGTAGATGCCCACTCCAAGTGGATGGAAGTCCACCCAATGAACTCCACAACCTCAGCTATAACCTGTGACAAGCTTTGACAGACCTTTGCTTGTCATGGACTTCCAGTGGTCCTGGTCACAGATAATGGACCAAATTTTACCAGCCAGGAATTTAAGGAGTTCCTGCGGAAGAATGGAAGTAAACACATTCAATCATCTCCCCATCATCCACCTTCCAATGGCTTAGCTGAGAGAGCCATCAAAACTTTCAAAGAAGGGGTGAAAAAGATGAGCCATGAAACTCTGGAGACAAGGATGGCTTAATTTCTCTTGAAATATAGAGCTACCGCTAAGGATAGAGATTTGGAAGTACAGGATCATGTCTGTACTAAGAGTTTTAGTACCTCCCAACCTCTCTGGATGACAGGTAGGATTCTAGCACAGATGGGGCCTCTATCTTTTAAGATTGGGTTACCTGATGGCCAGGTCATCAGGCGACATCAAGACCACATCCGCAGGAGAACCAATGTGCAAGAATCTATGGAAGTGGTAGGAATGCCTGGAAAACCAGAGTCCCTGTGGCATTTCAGAGGCAGAAGCCCACTGTAATTTGATGCCCCTTTCCAGGCCACCAATTCAGGAAGATTCCAAAGGAATTGGTCTTTCCAGAATCAAGGATAATGAAGCAGTGGAAGCACAGTGCTATCCAGTGAGAGCAAGAAGACCTCCTGTTTATTTGAAAGACTATATTCTGGTGATTACTGAAGAACAATAAAAAATTAACTTAAAGGGGGAGGGATGTAGTAAAATGGAAAGTCAAGAATTAACTGGAACCTGATTGTGGGTTGGAGGAAAACGCCACCCCCTGGACTGTTCTCTTGTCCTGCTTTCAGTTTCTGTGTGTTTAGTTGGAAGTTAGTTGCAATAAAGAAGCTGTGTTACACTCAGCAACTCACGTGAGTACAGCAATTAATTTTATTACCGCCATGAGATCACAAAAGGAACTATGCTCAGGTTAATAAAAGGACATTAGCTATCGCAGCAGAAATTTTAGAAATTCATAATTAGATACATGGTCATCCTTTTGAAATCCAAACAGACCACAAACCACTTCTTTAAAATTTCACCAAAGACAAACCAATGACTCCCATTTTATCTCCCTGTGTGCAACGTTAAAATATTATGCTAAATGCTTATAATTATAATCTTGGTTATAGGCCAAAATAAATGCAGACGTGGATGCCTGGATCTGTCTACCTCTGCAAATACCTGACTTGGGAGTACTGTGCCTTTCCTCCACCCATAGAAGTCCTTATTCTAGAATCCACGCCAAAACCTCCTCTTCAAGCTGCACAAGTTGCTAGAGTACCAACCACTACCACCACCCCATTTTAGAATGTGTTCTCAACTGGGTATGGAAGGGTTGGCCCACAGAAAAACTGGCTGAAGTATTCAGGCCATTTTCATCCCGTCCCTATGAACTGTCAACTTATAAGAGTTGTCCATTATGGAAAACCAGGGTGGTCATTCCAAAAACAGGGCTCTTACTAAGAACTCTACATGCAGGTATAAGGTAAAGGTAAAGGTTCCCTTGCTCGAAAGCCAGTCGAATCCGACTCTTGGTTTGCGGTGCTCATTGTAAACCACCCAGAGACACCCATGGGGGGGTTAGGGCAATATAGAAATCGAAATAATAATAATAATAATAATAATAATAATCATCATCATCTCCGTTTCAAAGCCGATGAGCCAGCGCTGTCCGAAGACGTTTCCGTGGTCATGTGGCCGGCATGACTAAACACCAAGGCGCACGGAATGCTGTTCCATTCCCACCGAAGTGGTACCTATTTCTCTACTTGCAATTTCTTGCTTTCGAACTGCTAGGTTGGCAGGAGCTGGAACTAGAGATGGGAGCTCACTCCATGCATACATGCAGGTATGGTATGATGCAAATGAAGGCACTGGCCATATGTAACATATGGTGGCCTGGACTGGACACTGATATTGAAAGGGCCGTGAGTGAATGCAGCATATGTCAAGCTACCCGCCACAATCCACCAAAAGCTCCAGTTTTCCCTTGGGAAGTTTTCCCTTGGGAAGTCTTGGGCCTTTTGCTTTGGATTCTGAGCACATCCTATTCTTCCATTCCGCATTCCCTCCTGTTTCCACTTCCACTTTGTGTCGAAGCTTTCTCTTGTTTCTGCATTTGTTTTACAGGAATATGCATTCAGACCACTTCCAGCACACTGTTGCCCCGCAGCTACCAAAATTCCCTTTGCTGCGATTCTTTGTTCTCATCCACTTTTGAATCGCTAATCCTTTCTAAAGTAGAATTGTTGCTGTGGGTATTCAAGGGCTGTCCGCTGCCCTCCCCCATTTTTGCCTCTGTCTCTTTAAGTTGATACTCTCTCCCTGTTCTGTTTTCTTTTCCTCCTCCTCCAAAGACAAAAGAGGACGTGTCCTCCTGCACAGGCAAACTTTTTTTAAAAAGCCAGAGAGAGGATAAGAAGGAATCAGTAAATATAAAGGACTGGGAGATTCCCTGCTCCCCAAAGTGTCAGTCTTGCATGTGTGGGCCGGGGTTCCCCCTCCCTTCCCTTTCTTTTTGTGGAATCATGGAGGGAGGGAGGGGTTGGCAACCAGTTAGCTCAAAAATGCGGGTTTTGCTTGTAGATCTAGAATGCATACAGAATACACAAATTAATAAACCAGAGGGAGAAAAAACAGTGCAGAAGGAATGCGTGTGACTGTGAAGTCAACTTTTAAAGCTTGACTCCTCGGATTCTCCGGAGCAAGCTGTCTGTATAGAAAGAGCCCTAGTCTCATCTCCACATAGACGTTGCTGGCCCCTTCCAGGGCAAAACCTTCCTAATTACTGTGGATTCATTTTCAAAATGGCTTGAAGTAGCCATTGTCCCAGTTGTAACCTTGAATGCTGCCATCACAGTTTTCCATCAGCTTTTTTCCAACTCACATTGTGCCAGACACAATTGTTTCAGACAACGGCGCTGCTTTCACCTCTACAATTTTCCAAGACTTTGCTAATAAGAATCTCATTAGAGCGATCACAGTGGCACCACGTAGACCCCAGGCAAATGGGCAAAGCAGAGCAAATGGTACAGACTACAAAAGATGCACTAAAAAGGATAATTTCTGGGGACTGGGCAACCAGATTGGCAAGATTCCTGTTGGCACAACATGACCCTTCAACTGGGTCCAGCCCAGCTGAGTTGCTTATGGGACATTGTCTCAGGACATGCCTAGACCATGTCCACCCTGATACTGCAAGTGATGCACAGTCTAAAAAAAGAACAGGAGCTGTATTCTGCTTTTAGGCATCTGCATCTAGTGGAAGCCACAGGGCATGTCTCATATGGAGTGCAGACCGTGGATGGACTGTTACAGAGACATCTCATAGACCAACTATGTGGTCACACAGACGCTTCTCATTCATCAATGGAACCTTCTCAGGAAATCAACCTACCAACATCAGGTTCAGAATGAATTAGAAGAGGCTATCCTGATCTTGCCGTTAAGGATCACCCTCCTTCATCGCAACGAAGCGGTGGTCTCAGGCCTGTAGCCAGGACTTTTTATCCTGGGGGGCACTGGGGTTCCAGGGGGGCTACTGGTGTGTGTGGGGCTTCTAGTGGGTGGGAAGAACTCGCTGCTTGGGGGGCTTAATTTAAATTTTATACCCACACCCTTAATTTAATGCTGGTCCTGAGGCCACCAGTTCGAAAGCAAGAAATTGCAAGTAGATAAATAGGTACCACTTCGGTGGGAAGGTAACAGCATTCCGTGCGCCTTGTTGTTTAGTCATGCCGGCCACATGAGCACGGAAACGTCTTCGGACAGCGCTGGCTCTTCGGCTTTGAAACGGAGATGAGCACCGCAACCCTAGAGTCGGATTCGACTGGCTTTCGAGCAAGGGAACCTTTACCTAACTGGCCACTATTCTATCTATATCAATGGGTCAGAACCCATTATAGGCTGCTGAATTTTCGCTTTTAAGCTGTAACCACCAATTTTAATGTTTTATATTGTATTTTATTGTTTTTTATATTTTAAATTTTGACCGCATTTATTACAAATGATGTTACCCACCCTGAGCCTGTTTGTGGGATGAGCAGGATATAAACACAAATAATAAATAAACAAACAAACAAATAATTTAACTGGTGTTTCCCCCCCTTCTCTCTTTTCCTCCCTCCATTCTTTATGAACAGAGAAATTGTTCAATAGTTACTGGAATTCAGAAAGTCACGCGACACTGCTTGGCACCAAATTATATTCCTGGGTATTTGGATTGGGCCAGAACCACAGGAATTTCCTGGATGATGTAGACAAAGGAATGGATATTATGTTGTTGGAGTTCCAAAAGTGGAATGACTTGGTTCTGGGGTGTGTCAGAGCCAAACTTCCTCTCCCTGACATGCCAGCACAGGAAACCTGAGGGGTGACGAAAGGCCTTTGGAAATTTCAGTGGGTGGTGTGTGTGTTGAAGATGTGCATGCTATCGGATGAATGGGCAACGTGTTTTAGCAATATCAAGCACAGGAGCTCTTCGTCATCACAACTTCAGTGGGCCAATTAGGGACCGGAGTCATGTGTCATTTTACCATTGTCATGATTGATATAGATCAAGTTGGGTAGCCCTGTTAGTCTGTCTGTAGCAGCAGAAAAGTAGCACCTGAAAAACTAACAAAATATGTGGCGGGGCAGGAACTTGCGTGAGTCACTTCTTTAGATAATAGAATGGGGCTTTTCAGACTTTTGCAGAACCCCAACAACATAACATGCTTGACACATGAACACATACAAAGGTGCATCATACTGAATCAGATCACGAATCCATTACAGTCAGTGAGGAATTTCAGACAGACGATATAATCTGGAAGAGGAACGGTTCCCAAACGGTTTCTGGTCTGTCATTTCAGACAGAACCATTTTAGAACCGGTTCCCTACCGGAATATATTTGTAATTTCACACACAAATGCTTCTGTCCCGGTTAGGAAACGGGGCTGAAGCGTTTTACCTGTCAACCGCTTCCAAGTAGTCTTCAGTTTCCTCTCCCAGTTCCGATGCGCTTTTCCCCACCATTTTTCACCCGCGCAGGTGATCTCCGGCTTTTTTTTGAATGTTCGCTTTATAGCGCTATAGCGCTATAACACTATAACGAAACAGCATTATATCAACCCCATTGGAATGCCTGGAGTGTTGTGTTATAGCACTATAGTGCTATAGCGTTCTAAAGCGAACGTAAAAAAAAAAGCCGGAGATTGCCCGCACGGGCGAAAAATGGCGGGG
>NW_015160890.1:42383-42568 GCF_001447785.1 Gekko japonicus | reverse complement strand
GTCCCAGCATCAGGGTTTTCTCCAGTGAGAGCTCCCTTCTCATTTGGTGGCCAAAGTATTTGAGCTTCAGCTTCAGTATCTGGCCTTCCAGGGAACAGTCTGGGTTGATTTCTTTTAGGATTGACTGATTTGATCTCCTTGCAGTCCAAGGAACTCTCAAGAGTCTTCTCCAGCACCATAATTTG
>NW_015160890.1:37823-42138 GCF_001447785.1 Gekko japonicus | reverse complement strand
TCGTTAGCAAGTCTCTTTAGGTCCTCTTCCCTTTCAGCCATTAGAGTGGTATCATCTGCATATCTGAGGTTGTTGATGTTTTTCACGGCAATCTTAATTCCGGTTTGTGATTCATCCAGGCCGGCATTTCGCATGATGTACTCTGCATATAAATTAAATAAGCAGGGTGACAATATACATCCTTGTCGTACGCCTTTTCCTATGCTAAAACAATCAGTTCCTATGCTAAACCAATATCCGGATCTGTTGCTTCTTGACCCTTCAGATAGAAAGATGGATAGATCATAGAATGTTAGAGTTGGAAGGAACCTTGCAGGTCATCTAGTCCAACCCCCTGCACTTTGCAGAAGTATAGCTGAAAGATAGCCCTACAACATACACAAAAGATGGTCGTCCAGCCTCCATTTCAAAATGTCCAGCGAAGGAGCATCCACCACCGCCCGAGGCAGCCTGTTCCACTGCTTTCCACTGCTGAATCACTCTTATAGTTAGGAAGTTTTTCCTGATATTTAGCCGGTAATGACTCCCTTGTCATTTCCACCTGTTAGATCTAGTCTTGCAATCCGGAGCAAGAGAGAATAGATCTGCTCTATCTTCGACATGACAGCCCTTCAAATACTTGAAGACTGCAATCATGTCCCCTCTAAGCCTTCTCTTTCCCAGGCTAAACATACCCAACTCTTTCAGCCTTTCCTCATAAGACTTGGATTCCAACCCTCTCACCATCCTGGTTGACCTCTTCTGGACACACTCGAGCTTGTCAACATCCTTCCTAATATGTGGGGCCCAAAACTGGACACAGTCCTCCAGGTGGGCCTAACCATAGCAGAATAGAGGGGAACTACCACCTCCCGTGATCTGGACACAATGCTTCTGTTAATGCATCCTAAGATCGCATTAGCTTTTTTCACAGTCACATCGCACTGCAGGCTCATGTTTAGTTTGTGATCAACCAGAACACCTAGAGCCCTCTCACATGTGCTGCTGTCAAGCCAAGTCCCTCCCATTCTATATCTGTGCCTTTGATTTTTTTGTACCTGGGGGGAGGGGTCATGCATAGCATGAAGAAGAGGAAGAAGAGATTGGATTTGGTGGGTAGGTAGATAGATGCAGGGGCGGATTAAGACCCTCAGCACTGACCAGTCTTGGTGCCCCCCTCCTTTCCACACTGACCCAGTCTATTTTAGTTGTTGACCTGTCTGACCAGACATACAATGTAGGTTGCAGCAATACAAAAATTTATTCATATGATAACACAATATACTGTACAAACTAAGCCAAGCTTTTTACAAATCTGCATGTTTTTTTTTTCCTTTTCACCCTTTCCCCAACTTTGTGGTGCCCCCTTTGGCCCTGGTGCCCTAAGCACCTGCTTTTAGTCTTTGTTGTTCAGTCGCACAGTCGAGTCCGACTCTTCGCAACCCCATGGACCAGATCACGCCAGGCCTTGCTGTCTTCTGCCGTCCTCTGAAGTTTGCTAAATTTTATGTTCGTTGCATCCATGACACTGTCTAACCATCTCATCCTTTGCCGTCCCCGTCTTCTTTGACCTTCAATCTTTCCCAGGAAGAGGATCTTCTCCAGTGAGTGCTCCCTTCTCATTGGGTGGCCAAAGTATTTGAGCTTCAGTTTCATTATCTGGCCTTCCAGGGAACAGTCAGGGTTGATTTCTTTTAAGATTGACTGATTTGATCTCCTTGCAGTCTGCTTAATGGTTAATCCGCCCCGGGTAGATGATAGATAGATAATTGATGGGCAGATGAGAGATAGCTACCAGAAAGAGAGATGCTGAGTGTATTGCCAGTGCGGCCTTTCCCACAAAGCAAGCTGGCAACCCCACTGACTGAGTCACCTCAGCGACCCACTGTTTCTCTCCCCCCCACACCTCTGGGGCTGTGTCCATTTCTGGGTGCCAAACACATCAAGACAAGGGGGTTGCAGTACAAATGACCCAAGATAAGCAAAAAATACTGCAAAGCGTGCACACAAAATTGTAATACTTGTTTAAGAAACTAGTGGTAATCAAGTCATACAAATATACAAATATACAAAAATACAAATTTCCAGTATTATAATGAATTGCTGTTTGTTGTTTCAGGTGATGCAACAAAATTCTCCGGATTCAATCTTCTGTTTCGTCAGAACTTCCTCCAACATCAAAAATCCTTCACAAAATACAATTTTACAATTACATTTCTCATCAAGACAATATACCAAGCCAATCCCTTCGCACAATTCGTTGAATTCCATACATACATCAAGGCGTGTCTTCACTGGTTCACACACATCCCATTCTGGATTCATCAATTTTCTACAATAAATGTTCTATTGTTAAATCACTGTGGTCATTATTCATTATAAAAAACTATAAGCCTAATTCATTAAGATATTGGTTGCCATAATTCACATTGTATATTCAAAAATTCTTAGCCCAAAAGATAGCTGTACTCATTTTGGTGTAGTGGTGAAGTGCGGCGGACTCTAATCTGGGAGGACCGGGTTTGATTCCCCGCTCCTCCTCCACTTGCACCTGCTGGATGACCTTGGGTAAGCCTAGTTCTGACAAGAGCTGTTTTTGAAAAAGAGCAGTTTCTCTCAAGAACTCTCTCAGCCCCACCTCCCTCACCGGGTGTCTGTTGTGGGGAGGGGAAGGGAAAGGAGTCTGTAAGCCCCTCTGAGACACCTTTGGGTAGTGAAGGGCCATGGGGTATAAATCCAATCTTCTTAAGTGCGGCGGACTCTAATCTGGAAGAACTGGGTTTGATTCCCCGCTCCTCCTCCATTTGCACCTGCTGGATGACCTTGGGCAAGCCGTAGTTCAGTTTGGTGTAGTGGTTAAGTGCGGCGGACTCTAATCTGGGAGAACCGGGTTTGATTCCCCGCTCCTCCTCCACTTGCAGCTGCTGGATGACCTTGGGCAAGCCGTAGTTGTTCTTGAAAAAGAGCAGTTTCTGTCAGAGCTCTCTGGGCCCTACCGTCCTCACAGGGTGTCTGCTGTGGGGAGGGAAAGGAGTTTGTAAGCCGCTCTGAGACTCCTTTGGATAGTGAAGGGCGGGGTATAAACCCAATCTCTTCTTCTTCTTCTTCTTCCTCACAGGGTGTCTGTTGTGGGGAGGGAAAGGAGTTTGTAAGCTGCTCTGAGACTCCTTTGGATAGTGAAGGATGGGGTATAAACCCAATCTCTTCTTCTGCTTCTTCCTCACAGGGTGTCTGCTGTGGGGAGGGAAAGGAGTTTGTAAGCTGCTCTGAGACTCGTTTGGATAGTGAAGGGCCGGGTATAAACCCAATCTCTTCTTCCTCCTCTTCTCACAGGGTCTTTGTCTGTTGTGGGGAGGGGAAGGGAAAGGAGATTGTAAGCCACTCTGAGACTCCTTTGGATAGTGAAGGGCGGGGAATAAACCTAATCTCTTCTTCTTCCTCACAGGGTCTTTGTCTGTTGTGGGGAGGGGAAGGGAAAGGAGATTGTAAGCCACTCTGAGACTCCTTTGGATAGTGAAGGGCGGGGAATAAACCTAATCTCTTCTTCTTCCTCACAGGGTCTTTGTCTGTTGTGGGGAGGGGAAGGGAAAGGAGTTTGTAAGCCACCCTGAGACTCCTTTGGGTAGTGAAGGGAGGGGGATAAATCCAATCTCCTCCTCCTCCTCCTCCTCTTCTTCTCCTCTTCAGAATTGTTGAATTGTTTCTTCCACAATGGCTGAAGTATCCTTCAACAATTATTACAGTTTTGTGCGCACGCTCTGCAGTATTTTCTGCTCCTTTCTGGGTGCCAGACACACCTTGAGGGAGATGGAGAGGAGCCAGAATGGATTCACAGGGCAGGAGCGGGGGACGACACAGACACGCACGATCGCGGCTGCCCTCAAAAGAAGCCCCACGAGGGCGCCTGTGAGGAATGAGGGGGGGGAGGCGGCGCGCGCCTGAGGGAACCTGCGCGTCTTTTCCCGCCAAAAATCCCCCCTCTCCCCCTCCCCTTAGCCTCTGTTTTGGAACGCCACGTTGGGCGAGGGCGGCCACGCCTCCCCCTCCGACGCCGTCCAATCCCCGCCCGCCCCTTCCCTCCCAGGGGGGCGTGGCCGAGCCCGGCGTGTCTTGGCGGCGGTTAGCTCCAGGCCCGCGTCAGTCAGTCCCGCGGCGAGCGGAGTCCGGCCTGAGGATGGTGTCGAGCGAGGCGGCCCCGCGGAGCGCCCCCAGCGCCTATTTCAAGCAGACCCACCCCGTCTTCATGGCGGCCGTCGCGTTCGGCCTGGTGTACCACGGGGTGAGTGAGGGAGTGAGTGTGTGAGGCGCGGCGGCGGCGGCGCGGGAGGGGGGCGGG
>NW_015160890.1:14350-37788 GCF_001447785.1 Gekko japonicus | reverse complement strand
CCTCCTGCGTGCACAGTTGGGGCGGAGGTTTCTTTATTTTATGTCGTTGGGAGGGGGGGGGGGAACCAGTTTTCAGACCCTTTGACTCCAGTGGGAAGAGGGGTCGTTGGTCTTGGCCTGCCGTCGTTTGTCCAGAAAGAGAGGTCAGGGTGTGGCCGTAGATGGCTCTCTCTACTCACAACAGCCCTGTGGGGTAGGCGAGACTGAGAGGGAGGGTGGAGAGCGCCAGACGATCAAGATGGGTATCCCTTGATGGCATTTGCATTTTTAAATCAGTTTACATAAGAACATAAGAGAAGCCAATGTTGGGTCAGGCCAATGGCCCATCCAGTCCAACACTCTGTATCACACCGTGGCCAAAAATACCAGGAGCCCTTGGGAGGTCCAGCAGTGGGGCCAGGACACCAGAAGCCCCTCCCACTGTTGCCCCCCCCCAAGCACCAAGAAGACAGAGCATCACCTGCCTCAGCCTGTGAGTTCCTATCTATACCTCGTAGCTAATAGCCACTGATGGACCTCTGCTCCACATGCTTATCTAATTCCCTCTGATAAGAACATAAGAGAAGCCAGTGTTGGATCAGGCCAAAGGCCCATCCAGTCCAACACTCTGTATCACACAGTGGCCAGAAATACCAGGTGCCATCAGGAGGTCCAGCAGTGGGGCCAGGACATTAGAAGCCCTCCCACTGTTGACCCCACCCCCAAGCACCAAGAAGACAGAGCATCCCTTGCCCCAGAGTCCCTATCTATACCTTGTGGCTAATAGCCACTGATGGACCTCTGCTCCATATGCTTATCTAATTCCCTTTTGAAGCCGTCCATGCTTGTAGCCGCCATCAGTGAATTCCATGTGCTTATCACTCTTTGGGTGAAGAAGGGCTTCCTTTTATCCATTCGTGCTGCTGTGATGCTGTCTTTCTCTATGCTTGTTTGAATGTTGCTTGGAGAAGATTAAAGCAGTGCAGAAGTGCAATGACTGTGGAGCCCCCACGAAAGGGCACTAAGCATATGCGGAGGTGCAAAAGTATGCTAGCGCTGTTGAGGTGTGAAAACGGCACCAAATGTGGACAGCTTTTTTAAAGATGGTGTCAGAAGGTTGGGACACTGGTGGGAAAGACAAATGCAGATTCGACCCCTGTTAGTCTGTCTGTAGCAGTAGGAAGGAGTCCAGGAGCACCTGAAAGACTAACGAAGTCTGTGGCGGGGGGAGGAACTTTGGTGAGTCATGGCTCACTTCTTCAGATACCTTCGCAAGGCTGATGGATTTCCATTTGGTACGGCTACATGTGGTGCCTTCTACGGAGGCAGATCTCAGTTCGGGATGGGTAGCAGCAACCCACTATTTCTCCAGCCCCTTCATCCATTATTATTTTTTTTTTATTTTTGCATTGTGTGTATGTGTGCCCATGCCTGGAAGTTATGGCGACCTGTGGTGACTCCTACTGGGTCATGGAGGACGTTCAGAGAAGTGGCTTGGTGCAGCCTTCCTCTGGCCTCCCGGCCCTGGTGTTCTCTGGAGGTCTCCCATCCAAATACTTTCCAGGGTAGGTAGGTAAGTAGGTAGCTTCCAAGATCTGACAAGATCAGGCTTTCCTGGGCTATCCAGGTCAAGGCAGCACCCATCATTGCATGGATACTGAGCCCAGTTTAAATTAGATGCTGGGCAAATGCAAAATTAAATGATAATTAAATAAAAGCCAGCAGGAGAGAGCCTTCGGAGAAGTATAGTGTTACTGACGGGAGAGCTGGGTTTGGGCGCAGTAGCATTATAGGGACCAACAAGATTTTTTTTGGGGGGGGTATAAGTGTTCGAAGGTCAGCGCTCCCTTCGTCAGATACAAGGTGGAATGGCTCTCTATTCCTCCTTGTATCTGATGAGGGAACTGTAGAGAGTTTATGTCCTGGAAGTCTTGCTGGTCTCGAAGGTGCTACTGGACGCAAATCTAGTTGTTGTACTGCAGATGAACACGGCTCCCCTCTGAAACGCTCTGGGTCCGTTGGGAGAGGCTTATGTGGGGCTGTGTGTGAGTGGTTGACTGCTGTCTTCTCACTTCCGAGGGCTTCCTCTTTTCCTGCCGCCGTACACTTTTCCTAGCATTATCGTCTTTTCCAGCGACTCTTGTCTTCTCGTAATGTGACCAGAGTACGATAGCCTCAGTTTAGAAGAGAGAAGAAGAGATTGGATTTATACCCCGCCCTTCACTACCCAAAGGAGTCTCAGAGGGGCTTACAAACTCCTTTCCCTTCCCCTACCCCACAACAGACGCCCTGTGAGGGAGATGGGGCTGAGAGAGCTCTTGACAGAAACTGCTCTTTTTTCAAGAACAGCTCTTATCAGAACTATGGCTTGCCCAAGGTCATCCAGCCAGGTGCAAATGGAGGAGTGGGGAATCAAACCTGGTTCTCCCAGATTAGAGTCCGCACACTTAACCACTACACCAAACTGGCTTAGTTTAGTCATTTTAGCTTCTAGGGAGAGTTCAGGTTTGATTTGATCTGGAACCCACATTTGTCTCTTTGGCGGTCCCGGTATGTATAGAATTCTCCTACAGTACCACATTTCAAATGAATCAACTTTCTTCATTGTCCAACTTTCACACCCATACATAGTAATGGGGAATACTAAGGCAAGGATTAACTTGATCTTGATCACCAATGACACATCTCTACACCAGTGTTCCCTCTAAGCTGAGTTAGTGTGAGCCAGCTGACAGTTTTTTAGGCTCCGGCTCACCCATTTTTGTCTTGGCTCAGGAAGGAGGGCTCCGGAGCAAACTGATTTATGCAGCGGCCAAATTGCTGGCTCACAATTTTAATGCCGGTAGCTCACAAAGTAGATTTTTTGCTCACAAGACTCCACAGCTTAGAAGGCACACTGCTCTACACTCGAGAAACGTTTCTAGCTCTTTCATGGCTGCCCTTCCTAAGTCTCAATCACCTTCTGATTTCTGGGTTGCCTTCTCCCTGTTGGTTGATGATGGAGCCGAGGCAAAGAAAATCCTTAACCATTCCAACTTCTTTGTCGCCAGCCTTAAAGTCATGTAGTTCCTCAGCAGTCATTGCTTTTGTCTTCTTCATGTTCAGTTTTGTTTTAACCTTTGTCTGTTTTAACCTTTAGCAGTAATCATTTCAAGTCTTCACTATTTACTGCTAGAAATGCGGTGTCATCTGCTTATGCCATTAATGCTCCCTCCACCAATTTTCACTCCACCTTCATTTAAATCCAATCCAGTTTTCCTCGTGATATATTCTGCCTATAGATTGAAGAGATAGGGAGAAAAATACATCCTGGTCTGACCATTTATTTATTTATTTATTAGGTTTGTATCCCGCCCTCCCAATGGCTCAGGGTGGCTAACATGCGGCGAAGCCGAGTTGAATAGATAAAATACAATAGAATAAACAACATTAAAACCCATACAATAATCAAGGTGCTCTGATCTTCCTATGTAAATCACCCAAGATGGGAAACAATGAACCCAATTCGGCGGCCAGCTGTCTCAATAGTCTCCAGCAGCGCTGTTCTATGCGCTTCTGCCAGGGGATGCTTGCCCCCCATGATAGGGGCAGACGATGAAGCACTACCACGGTGGTGGGATAGTGGCGGCGGCGGCTCCTACTCAGAAGCCTGGCGGAAGAGCTCCGTCTTACAGGCCCTGCGGAACTGCACAAGGTCCCGCAGGGCCTGGATCTCTGCCAACTGGAAACCATTCTGTTTCTCCGTATTCTGTCTTAACAGTAGCCTCTTGTCCGGAGTACAGGTTGCACATCAAAATAATCAGATGCTGTGGCACACCTTTTTCTTTTAAAACCAACCATAGTTTTTCAGGGGAAAATATCTTATGGTCATAGTGGACAGTTCAATGAAAGTGTGTCCACCCAGTGTTCTTTGCTGTGAAAAAGACAAAATTCTATGGTAGGGATTATTAAGTAATGGATTGGGAATAAAACCTGCAATATTGTAATGCCCTTGTGTAGATGTATGGAAGAAGTACAGAGGAGGGCAACCGAGATGATTTGCGGGTTGGAGCCCCCTTCCCTTTGAGGAAAGGCTGAAGAGTCTGAGACCTTTCAAGTTCGAAAAGGGTTGACTAAGGTGGAACATGAGAGAGGTTGATAAAATTATGCAATGGGTGAAGAGAGCGGACAAAGGGAATTTCTTTTTCGCCCTCTCCTAAAATACTAGAACTCGAAGGCATCCAATGAAGCTGGTGGGCATTAGGTTCAGGACGGACAAAAGGAATTACTGCTTTACACAGAGAGTAATTAAAACGTGGGATTTGCTGCCAGAGGATGTAGTGATGGCCACAGGAATAAACAGCTTTCAAGGGGGATTAGATAGATTCATGGAGGAGAGGTCTGTCAGTGGCCTACTAGCCATGGTGGCTGAGGGGAACCTCCACATTCAGAGGCACTAAGCCTCTGAATCCCAGAGCCAGGAGGGAGGATCAGGAGAAGGTCTTGGCCTCTATGCTGTGGTATAGGCCGTCCAAAGGAACTGGTTGGCCAGTGTGTCAGACAGGATGCTGGACTTAGGTGGACCATCAGTCTGATCCAGCAGGGCTCTTATGTTTTTAAGATCCACTCAGTCAAAAGCTTTGCTTATGTAGAGATCTGTAAAAACAGGAGTGTTACAAACACCCCCTGACACATATGTATAAAATGTTGGATGGGGGTTATTGAGAGGATCTTTAGAGCCCTTCTATCCACCTCAAATAGACCTTAAAATAAGCATCTCTGCAACAGGATGCCGTCAGTTAATTTAAACAGCAACCAAAAAGGAAAACACAGTGTAGGCCAGTGTTCCCTCTAAGCTTAGTTAGTGTGAGCTAGCTCACAGTTTTTTAGCCTCCAGCTCACACATTTTTGTCTTAGCTCAGGAGGGATGGCTCCAGAGCAAATTAATTTATACAGTAGCCAAATCACTTGCTCATAATTTTAATGCCAGTGACTCAGACAATAGAATTTTTGCTCACAAGACTCCTCAGCTTAGAGGGAACATTGGTGTAGGTATACAAGTGTCAGGGTCTACAACATGCAGGTCCACGCACACTCTTCAGGAAAGTTATGCTTTATTGGAATACAAGTTTGTTGCCAAGTGGTACAGGAACATTGTCAGGGATAACGGTTAGTGCAAGGAACTCCATACATATACTCTGATGCCTCACCTAGCTAAGCAAATGAAATCCAACTCGCGCGGGGGAATCCTCCCGGCGGGACATTACATCATAAGCAGGAGACTCTCTCCAACCCGAGAGCAGAAATATTCACACCGATAGTAGAATACAGTAGTAACAAGATATGTGTAAATACCTGAAACAATATATCTTCAAATAGGTTATATGCACTCTTGTGAGTTACAGCAACACATCTCCTGTGTTAAAACATGTAAAAGTCAAGTACCATAAGTATAAACAGGATATAAACTGAAGTATAAAAGAATAATGATGACAAAAACTAGCAAGAAACTTGCTAATTTTTGTCATCATATCTTGTTACTACTGTAATTATTTTACCTTACACTGTATGTGTTGTTATTGTTATGATGTAATTTCTTTCATGTTTAATTACTGAGGAAGTTCTTCGAAACGGAGTTCTTAATATCCGGATTCTTCATTTATCATTCTTCATACGCCTTCATCTCAAGAGGAAACTTTTCTACTTTAAGATTGGACTTGATTGTGCTTATATGATTGTATCAATGCTTTGGTCTTTATTGAACCAGTGTTAGCGTCTTTTTCACACAGTCAGTTAATTTAAAAGCAGTCTTAGCATATGGACAGCAAAACAAGCAGCATCCTCAAAGCTGAGGAAAACTCGTCAGCCAGCCAGCGAGGAAACAGGGTGGGAATGGCTGAGCAGAGCAAGGGTGGGCAATTAGATGGCACCCGGCAAGGAAAACAGCTTTACTCCTGAGCATCAGTTGTTGGCCTCTGAGCATGTATGGGGTGCTTTTTCCTTCCCTGATGAGTCGGTGCAGTGAGCCCATTCCCTGAGACAGCATTTTCCGTCCTGCCTTTCCTTGTCTAAAAGTTGGCCTTGGGGTCCCAGGCAGTGTTCCCTCTAAGCTGAGTTAGTGTGAGCTAGCTCACAGTTTTTTAGCCTCCGGCTCACACTTTTTTGTCTTAGCTCAGGAAGGAGGTCTTCAGAGCAAGCTAATTTATGCAGTCGCCAAATTGCTCGCTCACAACTTTAATGCCAGCCGCTCACAAAGTCGAATTTTTGTTCACAAGACTCCACAGCTTAGAGGGAACATTGGTCCCAGGCATCGGCAGTTTTTTTTTTTTTAAATTATAGTCTCGTTTTAGATACACGATATAGACGTGTTCTATGACAGTCTTACAGATCACAGTGAGTCACGCAGGCCGTAGGCAGCTGGCTGTCAGTGAGTCAGGTAAATTATGAACGATTATATCTTTAAATGAAGTGATCTGCTCAGCAAGAGAAGCTAACTATGAATCATGGTAGGACACAAAAACATAGTTGTAAAATTATTCTCCATCTCCTCGCCTATGCTGTCATTATCTATGATAACACCTCTATCTCTTACCTCAACACATACCTTTTCTTCTACACATCGTCACCTGCAAGTGTAGTTTCCGGTTTTTCATTTTCCTGTCCCATTTAGCCACATTTGCCCGAAACTGTACGTTAAACGGCACTTCTGTGCCGATACCTTTGGAGCCTGTTTCTCAGAAGAAAAACAATAGCACAGTTATACAAATCTATAGCGAGGTGCAGCTTTTCACCCCAGAAGTCATAAAAGGGTTGCCGCTCGTTTGAAAAACTGGATTTATTCTACTTCTTCACGATGTACTAATTCTTTTCATTTTGTCCTCTGCCGGATTTTAGTGATCTATAGTGTTAAATCCTGTGAAAGATTTTCAGCTGCTTACAATCCTTGTCTTTGCCAGCAGTAAGTCTACGTGGTAGAAAGTGTCGCCAAATTGCAGTTGACTTCTGGCCACTGCATGGGGTTTTTCAAGGCAAGAGACATTCAGAGGTGGTTTCCATGCCTGCCTCCACGTCACAACCCTGGTATTCTTTGGTGATCTCCCAAATACTAACCAGGGCTGACCCTGCTTAGATTCTGAGATCTGTTCCCCAGTTGCCTTTCTTCTGTAGCTATCTGATCTCTTCTTGTACCGCCTCCAGTCTCCATAGCCATATTAGCTGTTTGTGGCGCTTGTTGCAACAATTCGGTAATATTGTCCAGTTGTTTCCCATTGGTTTTAGTTTTGCGTCAGTGTGTTCCAATATATCTGATTTCAATGAGGAAATAATATCAATCCGTTTGTCATTTTGTGACTGTGTCTCATTTTCCTCCCATGATTTCTGGCTCGGTGGCCATTTTGTTCTTCGGAGTGGTCGTAGTTAGAGTTTGCAGGACCGCTTCTGTTTTATTTAGAAAAGCTTTTAGGTCAGTCACTTGTAGGTTTGTTGATGCCTTTTTCTTGCTGCTGGGTTTTCCCGTACCTATAGAGCCTTGAGAGAGATGCAAATTTAAGAGCAGCTGCTGTTATTAACGGGGGTAGAGGGTGCGGAGAACTAACACCACGCCATGGCCCCAGCTTCTGAGATCTGATGAAATCAGGCTAGCCTGTGCTAGGGTAGTAAGTATATACCATATCATAGATCTGTGTTCAATGGGAACATTATCACAGACGTTAGGATCCTCAGGAAAATAGAAACCAGCCGTTTGATGTATTTCACACAACCCTCTTTCCAAAAATTTTTTTACTGTCGTGTGGCTCCCCCACATGTGTTCGACATTAGCTGTACGGGAGCCACATTTCCCCCATGGTTGGTTCCAGAGATTCAGTTTAATCTATGAGAAGTCAGGACCTTGTAGCGTGATGACCAATGTTCCCGCTAAGCTGTGGAGTCTTGTGAGCAAAAATTCTACTTTGTGAGCTACTGGCATTAAAGTTGTGAGCGAGCGATTTGGCTGCTGCATAAATTAATTTGCTCTGGAGCCCTCCTTCCTGAGCCAAGACAAAAATGTGTGAGCTGGAGGCTAAAAAACTGTGAGCTAGCTCACACTAACTCAGCTTAGAGGGAACACTGGTGATGACGTGAGATCTCTCTGTGGCAGAGAAGATTCCACTAGATGCCTAACCCTCCCTATGGTATAGCTCCTTGCGTTCCCTATCCCCAGGTGTTTTAATGTCCCCTCTGACTCTTGGGAAGTTCCTAACTCTAGTCCTCCTGCTTCTCGTTGTGACCAATGTCAGGTGATTTCCTGTCATCTGCTTGCAGCTCATTGGGTCCCAGGTGGGGACTGGACGGAGATCTCTGCCAAAGCAAGTCGGGGAACAGATGAAACTGTTGTGGGGTTCAATTGGGCCACAGAAGATGGGGCTGTCTCAGTGTGGTGTCGTGGTCAGAGTCTAGGATCTGGGAGGCCCAGGTTTGAACCCCACTTTGCCGTGGAAGTTCTCTGGGCGACCTTGGGCCCATCGCACACTGAGCCCAACCTACCTCAAGGGGTAAAACTGAGAAGGTGCATAACAGTGGAACAATGGAATTTTTGGCCCCTGTGTGACACAGAGGGTGCGGTCAGACGGCGTCTGGGAGCGGGTTAAACTGCTCCAGCTCCGTGCGGGTTTTTTTTTAACCTGGAGAATTGCGATCACACTCACCTCCTTGCTCCGGATCACTGCGCAGCCACATTGCTCCCCGCCGCCCACACGCGTCGGTGTTGTTTTTCTCTCTCTCTCAGTTTGGGCACGCGCACAGGCAGCCATCTGTAGAACAGCGATTTCTTCAACCCGACTGCTGTACTTCCCTTTAAACTTTAAAGGGACACTTCCCTTTAAACTTTAAAGGGACACTTCCCTTTAAACGTTTACCGCCGAAAATGGCCTCCCTGAGATCCCGAACTCGTCTAAAGGCTGAAAACTAGGCACCGTTTAAACATTGTTTTTAATAACCATGGCGGACCCTCCGCCTATGCGCACACCGCCAACGCTTTTTTTAAATGGCGGGTGAAAAGCGGAAGCCTTGGGCAGCTTTCGAGCAGGGAGGGGGTTTAAACCGGAAGTGGCTCGACACTGGAGGAGCGATCGCACAGGGGAAAAATGCGTCTGGAGCCGGAGAAATAGGAAAACACCACTTGGGGACCTGGGTTGGGGACTCCGGGTTTAAAGCAGTTTTGAGCTGGAAAGCGATGGCTGGGGACGGGAGGCAGATGGTGACCGTGTGATCGTACAGATAAAATCCGTTTCTGAGATGGCCCGTCTGAACGCACCCAGAGTGTTGGACTGGATGGGCCATTGGCTTCTCTCTTATGTTTTTAAGTCACTTTGAGTCCCCATCGGGGAGAAAGGCAGGGTATAAATGAAGTAAACATATAAACACTTGTCTCATCAGTTGCTTTCAAGAGACTATTGAAGACTTGCAGGCCGGCTCTGAATCAGTTGCAGAAGATAATGGCATTCCCCCTTTCATTCTCAAACAGAACAAGTTGCCGTTTCGTCTAGAACAGCTGTCGCAATCCTGTTTGTTTCCAGGTGGTGTGGGAGGAGGGCAGGTTGTGTCCGTACAAAGTCCTCCTTATGTACATCTCATTGATTTCTCTCTTTTGCGTTAAATAAGGCAAAAGTGACAGGAAGCTCGCTGGGTGACCTTGGGCCAGTCATATCCTCTCAGCCTGGCCTACCTCACAGGATTGTTTGGGAGGGTAAAATGGTGGTGAGGAGAATGATAAGGCTATGTAGAAATGTCTACTCGATGCTCAGGAATATGCCTGTTTCCTTTCCCTCTCTCGTAGTGGGTAGTGTTTTCAGCGGAAACGTTTCCCTATGACTTCCTGGGACCAATAGGCACCTTCACAAGATACTTGGCGGAGAATCACAAGATCTTTGTTGATATCGGGTAAGCTGAATTTTTTAAAAAAGGAGCTCCAATTTCCGTGTGACTTTGCCCTCCTGGTTGTCACAGGGTGGGGATGGGGGCTTACGGGTCGGGGTCAGCAGCTTGGTCTTGATCGGGCGTGCTTGAGAAGGCAGTTCGGTGTACAAACCTGGGTGGTATAGGTCTGGGAGGTTTGTAGATGCAGTGCCCCCCTCCCCTTTAAAGCCCTGGGTCAACATGAACTGTAGCTGCATAAAGGGTACAGCTCAATGAGGGGCAAGAGAGCCCCCCCCCCACACATTTTAATTACATTTTGGTGAGGAATGCGCCAATCAGACTTCCTCCTCGGGTACTGGAATGGAATGGAAAAGGGGAGCTGCGGTGGCTCAAGTGGTTAAGACGCTGAACTGCAGGCTGTGGAAGGTCGGTCGTTCGGCGGTTCGAGACCCGAGTGCGCCGCATGACAGAGTGAGCTCCCGTCTCTGGTTCCAGCTCCTGCCAACCTAGCCATTCGAAAGCAAGAAATTACAAGTAGATAAATAGGTACCACTTCGGTGGGAAGGTAACAGCGGTCTGTGCGCCTCGGTGTTTACTCATGTCGGCCACGTGACCACGGAAACGTCTTCGGACAGCGCTGGCTCTTCGGCTTGGAAACGGAGATGAGCACCGCAACCCTAGAGTCGGATTTGAGCAAGGGAACCTTTACCTTTACTTTACTGGAATGTTTCAGGCCAGATAGGAAGCAACATAGTTCTATTGTATTATCTGGCGATATGCCGTGTAAGCCGCCCTGAGCCTCCGGGGAGGGCGGGATAGAAATGTAAATAATAAATAAATAAATAAAACCAATGCTTTTCCCTCTCATTTTCAGGTATGCCATTGTCTGGCTAATTCATGTTGGGGAAGCACTTTACTGTCTCAAGCTGTGCCGGTAAGTGTCTGTCTTTCTGTCTCTCTCTCTCTCTCCCTTCCCTCCCTTTGAAAATTTCAGAAACACCAGGTGAGGTCGAAAAAGGGCTACAGAATTGTGCCACTCCAGATGTGAGCTCTCCTATACAAAAACATTCCCTGCACATAGGAAGTGCTATGTTCGGTGTGTGTGTGTCTTGTTCTACTCTCTCCCTGACATGCCGGTTTTCTATGGGAAGGGATCTGTGGGGTGTCGAGCGTGTTTCGTCACAAGGTGTGAAGTAAAACCATCCAACTGCAGGTTTTCTACCTCATCTGCTAAGCCTGGGCCTGTATTAAGTTCTGCCTAGAACAGACTTTGGAGTTGTCTTACCCATTTTTTAAAAAAATTGAGATTGGTGGTGAGAGTTGTGATGTACTTCCTGATCGTAGATAAACAAATATAAAGCCAACAGTCGTGATAGTCTGACCCGCAATCAACAGTCATAAGACTTATAAGAATTACTGTACATGTATTGTGCTCTGAAGCATTACAATATGATACACAACTTCATTGAATTTATAAACCAAGGTACATAGAATTTATAAACCAAGGTACAATGTTGTCTCCGGATTATTTACCAATGTTTCAAAAAATTAATCTTCTTCAGGAGATTATACAGGTGCCAAAGCTCTCATTTTCATAAAAGTTAGACAAGTCTTAAGCATATCACAATTCAGATAGGACGCTGATCTCAATTAACAGGCAGTGTTTTTTTTCTGGATCCTGGTTTATATGTACCTTGGTTTATAAATTCTATTAAGTTGTGTATCATATTGTAATGCTTCAGAGCATAATACATGTACAGCAATTCTTATAAGTCTTATGACTTGATTGCGGGTCAGACTATCACGACTGTTGGCTTTATATTTGTCTTCCTGATCGTAGAGTCAGGTCCACGATGGCGATCCGTGCCTTCTCAATTAGATTTGAATCCAGTAGCACCTTCAATACCTGCAAGAGTTGTCAAGGCATAAGCTTTCAAGAGTCAGTGTTTTTTCAAGACCAGGACACCTCGGAAGTCTCTACAGGGGTGCGATTGCATGACTTAGTCCCTCGCAAGCCCTCCTAGGGGCAATAACAGTCGGTGGTAGCGTACGTTATCTGAAGACTGTTTCGAAGACAATCCTTCATCAAAGGGTTTGTTGAGTCAAGGTAGGTGCAGTGATGACCCTGCACACACCAAAATACTATTTCTTATCAAGTGGAGTCCAAGGCCTCTTCGCAAACTCACAACTCAATGGTATCAAGTCTAGCAGGCTTGCGCTTGTGGGCTATTTTGGATCGTACCACTTTTAAGTATCATCAGTCTGTGGTTTATGTGACTGTATGATGTGCACTACATTCTTTTGAACATTCTTTTGAAATGCTGTGTGTGCTTATATATTCAAAATATGCCTATGCGTATTACTATTTGCCTTAAAAACTCTTAGAGAGAGTTTCTGCCTTTTCATTTCTAGATTTACACTCTCCCTTCCCGGTTAGTTTTGTGCACATCCTGATAAGAGCATAAGCAGAGCCCTGCTGGTCCAGACCAGTGAGGGTCCATCAAGTCCAGCATCCTGTCTCATACAGCGGCCAACCAATTCCTCTCAAGGGCCAACAACAGGGCAGAGAGGCTGAGGCCTTCCTTGATAAGAACATCAGAAGAGCCCTGCTGGGTCAGACCAGTGAGGGTCCATCTAGTCCAGCCTCCTGTCTCACACAGTAACCAACCCGTTCCTCTGGAGGGCCAACAACAGGGCACAGAGGCCGAGGCCTTCCCCTGAGAAGAACATCAGAAGAGCCCTGCTGGATCCGACCAGTGAGGGTCCATCTAGTTCAGCATCCCATCTCACACAGTGGCTAGACAGTTCCTCTGGAAGGCCAACAACAGGGCACAGAGGCCGAGGCCTTCCTAAGAACATCAGAAAAGCCCTGCTGGGTCAGACCAGTGAGGGTCCCTCTAGTCCAGCCTCCTGTCTCACACAGGGGCCAGCCAGTTCCTCTGGAGGGCCAGCAATAGGGCAGAGAAGCCGAGGCCTTCCCCTGATAAGAACACCAGAAGAGCCCTGCTGGATCAGACCAGTGAGGGTCCATCTAGTCCAGCATCCTGTCTCACACAAGGGCCAGCCAGTTCCTCTGGCGGGCCAACAACAGGGCAGAGAGGCCGAGGCCTTCCCCTGAGGTTGCCTCCTGGCTCTGGGATTCAGAGGCTTAGTGCCCCTTAACGTGGAGGTTCCCCTCAGTCACCGGAGCCAGTAGTCACTGATAGACAGAATCATAGAGGATAGGTCTAATTAAAGCTGTTTATTCATGTGGCCACCACTCCTCTGGCAGTGAATTCCACATTTTAATCCCGCTCTGATCACAGTCGAGTGGCCCTTAAAGTGCTAGACAAAATTAGGGGGGGGGGAGATAAAAAGGTAGACACATCAGTTGATAGATAATTAGCAATAACTGATATTAAGACTTAAACAAAAAAAAACAAACCCCAAGGTATTGTAAAGGATTATAAAGGGTAGGGAAGAAAATAAGATTAAATTTGAGATTAAATTGATATGAAGTAGCATTACGGGATTAAATGGCTCATTTTGGTTAATCTGATTAAACTATTTAAATTGATTAACTTAATTAGTCAGGTATTAAAAGCATTGAATTAAAAAAACTCATATTTAATTAACTAGCGTTATAATACCGAATTAATACCTAAATACACAATTTGCATAAATTGAGGAATTAATTAATAAGTCATTAAAGAAGATAGGCACAAAAGGGCAAAACTATCATTGCAGACTAATTTGTAGACTATATTAGTACACTGGTATTAAAATAAATAAATTAACACTGCAAAGTAAGTACATGAATACATTTCAGAAGCGACATCTTAAAAAGCGTATCCAGTTACAGTCTAAAATTGTCATACACAAATTAAAGCTTTCTAACAAATCTAACAAGTTTAAAATGGCGTCAGGCTCTTCCGCCTCTCTGTTGTTGATCGGAGGTCTCTATGCCCCTCCCCACCTCCCCACCTCCCTCCCCAATGTCGACTTGTGCAGTATGAATAGCCGTTGAAAGTTGTCTGGCTTGTGTCTCCTCTGCAGGGACAAGGGCATCACAGATCCGTTGACCCAGTTCCGGTGGGTCGCTCAAACGTTTTGTTTTGGACTGACTTCCTTTTTCCTCTTGCTGATTTACACCCCGCCGAAGGAAGAAGACGGCGCCAGTGGACGACTCGACCGGAAGAAAAAGGAACACTAAAAAAAAATGCGGCCAGGGCTTTGGGTGTCGTTTTCTGCCTGAGGGTGGAGGTGTTGCGAACTACTTAGATGCTTGGAAAAAGTTTCCCATCTTCCAGAGGTGCCTCTTGGTATTGCAGCTCTAGGGGAAGTGAAGAAAGGAGCTTATGAAATTCTTCTTGATTAAACAGGGACCTTTATAATGTGGTCAGAGGAGGAAAAGCAAATGTCCCCCGCTACCAGTGGCCTTAGAGGGGCAGGAGGGCGTACCACTAGAACTTCCGTTTCTGAGACGCGTGATGTCTGGCTAATGGCTAATATCCCCCATCCACCCACCCGACACAGAGTTGCTGTGCCATTAATTTAGTGCCTTGGTGTCCTGCCCCCTTCCCCCAAGGGGCCCCGAGTGGCAGGCGTCAGCCCCACCGCCTCCGTTTTACCCTCACAACAACCCAGTGAGGTAGGTTACGCTGAGGGGGAGGAAAAAGCGGCCCAGGGGCCGAGTCAGGATCTGATTGACCGCCGCTGCTTCTGTCTCCAGAAGCATCTCTGGGACCTGCAGTCTCAGGCTTTGCTTTCACCTCCCCTGGCAACTTGAGGAATGGCGCCTCTGACAGCCCGAGAGTCTCCATGTTTATTATTTCGCTGTTTAAAACCTTTATCTCCTGCCTTTCCTCATGGCTCAAGGCAGCTTTACAGCCGTCGTTTAAAACGTTTTCCGTTAAAAGCCAAATAAAATAGCAAACCCCAGATCTCAAGCGGAAGCCCTGATGTGTTTACTGGGACCTCCTCCACAGTAAGCAGGATTCAGTGTTCCCTCTAAGCTGAGTTGGCATGAGCTAGCTCCCAGTTTTTTAGCCTCCGGCTCACACGTTTTTGTCTTCGCTCAGGAAGGGATGGCTCCAGGATCGCAGGGTCCACAGCCTGTCGTCTTTGGGCCAAGCTGGGTACGACGGTGTCTTTGTGGCTGCCCTGTGAGGATTTAGAGTGATTTTAAAATGCCAGAGCCCCGATCCCCGCCGGGCCTGCAGTGCAGCGGGGTGAGGGGCTCTTGTTTCTCCCCCTCCCTCCTGCATCTTACTAAGCACTAAAGGGGCTGTTTCCACTCTTGAAAACGCTTGGGGTGGATGGGTGGGTTTAAGAGTGCAGCACTGCACGCCCGGTCAGGATTGGGCCCTCGCAGCATTTTAAAATCAATTTAAAAGGACGACGGCGCCCTTGCAGCGGTCACAAGAATGCTATCCTCTCTAGGTTGGCCCTTTCTTGCACTTTCCCCCCCACCCCCCCAGCACTTTAGTCTGGTCGCTATGAAGTGATAAACGTTGCACTAAACGTGCCGTACAGCCGGGTCCGTTTTTGTTATGTGGCAGCTCATCTCTGGAGTTCTGGGACCAAACTGGATTCAGCCAGGAAGCAAGATGAACACAGCGCAGTTGCATTCTGGGAGATCCCTCCCGGTGGCTGGAGGAGGCCCACTTTTGGCAGTCGGAGAGAGACGCCTCTCGTCGGGGACTGTGTCGAAACCTACGCCCTACTTTGGATGGAGGCTAAGTTTGCAGAGCGGGCTTCCTTCAACCCTTCGACATTCTCGGTCAGACTTCCAGGAACCCGCTGCTGCTGAGTGTGGACGGCTCCCCTCGGATCTTCATGCACAGGATGTGACTCGGCACAGCAGTGGTCTCTGGAGTTCTGGGACCAAACTGGATTCAGCCAGGAAGCAAGATGAACACAGCGCAGTTGCATTCTGGGAGATCCCTCCCGGTGGCTGGAGGAGGCCCACTTTTGGCAGTCGGAGAGAGACGCCCCTCGTCAGGGACTGTGTCGAAACCTACGTCCTACTTTGGATGGAGGCTAAGTTTGCAGAGCGGACTTCCTTCAACCCTTCGACATTCCCGGCCAGACTTCCAGGAACCCGCTGCTGATGAGTGTGGACAGCTCCCCTCGGATCTTCACGCACAGGATGTGACTCGGCACAGCAGTGGGTTCAGGACCAGTAACAGATCTGCAGTGAGGCCGTTGTGGACCTTGGATTGATCCACGAGGCTGGGCCGAGGTGTGGATGCTATGAGGAAATGTTTACATTGTTCCAGTGTGTTGTGCTGCTAGTTTTTGGTAGGCAGCTACTCTCTCATCAGGACTGTAGGTACGTGTCATACACTGTGATGCTTCCTGAAGCTGCCCCCTGTACCTTTGGATTTGGGGCAGCTTTTAAGAACACTGGATGCTCTTCCGTTGCTTGCCAAAGCCCTTTTGCCTTCTGAAATCGTGTGCCTCTGCTGTTATAATCTGTCTTCTTAAAAGTCTGTTTCTTTCTTTTTTAAAAATAAATTTAAAGTAGAGACATCGCCCTGCCAACAAAAGCCCGCATGGTCAAAGCAATGGTATTCCCAGTAGTCACGTATGGCTGCGAGAGTTGGACTATAAGGCAGGCCGAGCGCTGAAGAATAGATTCTTTTGAACTCTGGTGCTGGAGAAGACTCTTGAGAGTCCCTTGGACTGCAAGAAGATCAAATCAGTCAATCCTCAAAGAAATCAACCCTGACTGTTCCCTGGAAGGCCAGATAATGAAACTGAAGCTCAAATACTTTGGCCACCAAATGAGAAGGGAGCACTCACTGGAGAAGACCCTGATGCTGGGAAAGATTGAAGGTCAAAGAAGACGGGGACGGCAAAGGATGAGATGGTTAGACAGTGTCATCGATGCAACAAACATGAAGTTGAGCCAACTTCAGAGGACGGCGGAAGACCGGAAGGCCTGGCGTGATCTGGTCCACGGGGTCGCGGAGAGTCGGACTCGACTGTGCGACCGAACAACAATGTCTTCTCAAAGCACAATACCACCAGTATCAAAGAAAGGCTCATTAAAAACACACAGTTTGTTGGCAGCATGTGGAGAAACATCAAAAAAAGGCACTTCAGCAAAGGCTTTGGAAGCTCAGTCATCGTAATTATCTGAAATTGCTCTTGATATCCAAGCTAATGAGACAAAGAGGTAGCTGGATGAAAAGACTGAACTTTGCAAATGCAGTGAAACCAAACACAAAGTGCAGGATGCAGCAAACGATCCGTCTTTTAAAATCTGGCTTCCAGGAAATGACCGAACAAAAAATGAAATACCCATAGGTGAAGAAGAGTTGGCAAGGGGGTAAGAGTGGCTGAAATTCTCCATAAAATGTCACAGTCCTCTTTCACAGACCACACAGAGAGGAGAGAACCATAAAGACAATGACAACAACAAAACAGTTACAAATAACACCAGTAACAATACTGTCAAGTTATAACTTCTAAATTTTTCTACTGGCCATTATTTCCACAGTGGCATAGCTGCCCTACCAAACCGGGCAAATCCATGTACTTTTGAATTTAAAAAGTAATTAAACAGCCTTCCAAAAAACCCTGTCTTCTACCATTAAAGATATTCATTTCAGAGTCATTTACAGGCCAAGGAAGTTCTACAATTTTTAGACATTTCTCGGAAGTCCCTTTTAAAGGCATCAGTGTCAGACCTTAAAGATTCTTCTTTTTCTGTAGACGTACAGGAGTGTCTCTTGAAAGATAGCTTTCCCCATTCTCTATAGTGTATGTACTGAGATACAAATCTGAGTAGCTTTTGGTGATTGTAGTTCTTATATTATATTGTATCTAGAGATAGGTTATGGGCCATTAGTGGTGAATAATTCTTGTAGTGTTGTGTTTCGTGATGGGTACTTCTTCTGGGACCTGTTTGACTGCCAGCCTTGACTCTATTAAACAATCTTTAAAAATAATAAAATATTAATGTTTCGAATTATTTGATTTGTCTTCTCATTTGGGTGTTTAAAACGTGTGTTAGCCACCTTTCTACCTCATACAAATCAAGGCAGCTTACCACAGAAATAAAACAATGGTTATTAAAAAACACATAAGACCACAATTTAAAGTAAAAGGTAAAGGTTCCCTTGCTCGAAAGCCAGTCGAATCCGACTCTAGGGTTGCAGTGCTCATCTCCGTTTCAAAGCCGAAGAGCCAGCGCTGTCCGAAGACGTTTCCGTGGTCATGTGGCAGGCATGACTAAACATCAAGGTGCACAGAACGCTGGTACCTTCCCACCGAAGTGGTACCTATTTAAAGTAAAGGTAAAGGTTCCCTTGCTCGAAAGCCAGTCGAATCCGACTCTTGGGTTGCAGTGCTCATCTCCGTTTCAAAGCCGAAGAGCCAGCGCTGTCCGAAGATGTTTCTGTGGTCATGTGGCCGGCACGGCTAAACACCAAGGCGCACGGAACACTGTTACCTTCCCACCAAAGTGGTACCTATTTATCTACTTGCCATTTCTTGCTTTCGAACTGCTAGGTTGGCAGGAGCTGGAACTAGAGATGGGAGCTCACTCCATCATGCGGCACACTCGGGTCTCGAACTGCTGAACTACTGACCTTCCACAGCCTGCAGTTCAGTGTCTTAACCACTTGAGCCACCGCAGCTCAATACCTATTTATCTACTTGCAATTTCTTGCTTTCAAACTGCTAGGTTGGCAGGAGCTGGAATTAGAGACGGGAGCTCACTCCGTCATGCGGCACACTTGGGTCTCGAACTGCTAAATGACTGACCTTCCACAGCCTGCAGTTCAGCGTCTTAACCACTTGAGCCACCGCAGCTCCTAAGACCACAATTTAGTAACTCCAATTAACACTGCCATTAAATAAAAACGAAATAAGTCAAATGTGGTCCTAAATAAAACTGTCTACTGGAGATGGAAGGTGAGGGTTGCAGGCTTACCTCCCCGAGGGGCTTGTTCTGTAATTACGGGGCTGCCACTGAAAAGGCTCTCTCTCGTGTACCCACCAAACAAGCATCAAGGGGTCCTCTCCTTGTGATCTTAATTCCCGGGAAGGAATTTATCGGAGAAGATGGTCATTCAGGTACCCCAGTCCGAAGCCACGTAGGGCTTTAAAGGACAAAACCAGCCTCTTGAATTGGGATCGAGAGCAAATTGGTAGCCAGTGAATTGCTGTCGTATCAGGTGCTCCTGATAACCTTGGGCCGGTCAGCAGTCCAGCCACAGCTTCCTGTTCCAGCTGCAGCTTTTGAACACTCTTCAAGGGTAGCTCCAAGTAGAGTGTATTGCAGTAGTCCAGTCTAGCGGTAACTGAGGAATAGACCATTGTGGCTAGGTCCAACTGAGCCAGGAATAGATGCAGCTGAATCACCAGCCAAAGCTGGGCAAAAGCACACTCAGCCCCACTGCAGCAGCAGCAGCATTCCTATTTAGTGCAGCCTGCATTTAGAGCCCTATAAGACTCCTTGGGGACTTCTAAGGTGGACTTGTTCTGCAGTAGTTGCCGCTCCCAAATGTTCTTCAAGGATATCTCCACTGCCACACTTCATGCATTTTTTTAAAAAACCACTGTTCTTGGTGAGGATGGAATGACCAAAGGCCACTCCTGCCTTCTATTACCCTCTTCCTTCCTTCCTCCTCTCTAAATGAACCTCATGGGCTGTTTGGCAGGCCTCAGCCAGTAGGAAAATGCCTTGTACGGGGCCAGAATGTTGGTTTATCATGTCCCACACGGTCTGCTCTGGCTCTTGCTCTGCTGGGTCTCAGGGAGGGAAGAGTCTTCATTGATAATCCTCTAGCCAGCAATGCCAGGCACTGAACTTGGGCTGTTCTGCACGTAAGGTGCCGCATCCGTGTTGCTGAATCACGCAAGCCCTCGCATCTTACGCGAGAAGGTATTTTTATGCCAGGTTGTCGTCATCTTCGTCTTCTTCTGGAATGAAGCTTTCTCTTGCATTCGTGCTTTGAATGCTACTGGCTAGCCAAACCTGCACCATTCCCAGTTTGATGGCTTGATTGTGACGATGTTTTGCATGTGGAATTGGATGGAGTAGACACCTTTCAGGGGGAAACAATGACTGCCACCTTAATATCTGCTTAGCAGGAAATTTGGCTATTTGGCCCATTTGCACATACCACCAGGGGTCATTTCCTGCAGGAGCGCACAGGAGCGGAGCTCCGGCAGTAAAGAGCCTAGGGGGTGGGCACATGCAACAAGCCCCCCCCCCTGCTCCCAGCAGCCCTCAGTCGGAGCAAGAAGCAGCCAGGTAAGCTACAGAGCCCCCCCCCGGCCCAAAACAGTCCAGTGGCACCTTTAAGACCAAGTTTCATTCAGGTACAAGCTCTCCCTCCTCTGCGAGGACAGATCTGCAAGTCCCCCCCCCCAATATCCAGCAATCCAAAACAGTCCAGCAGAGCCTGAGCGGTGGGTGTTGCCTTCTGACACACTTCCGGTGATGTCAGGGGGTGTGGCATATGCAAATAAGTTATGCTAATGAGTTATCCTAATGAGCTCCTGCACCTCTATTTCTACGAAATGACCCCTGCTTACCACCCCATGTCAAATCCCTTCGGCTGCACTAAATCTACTTTCGATCCACTTTCCAACTGGATTTTTTCTGGTTCACACAGTACAATCCAGTTGCAAAGTGCACTGAAAGTGGATTGTTTAGTGTTTGTGACCACAACCTTCATCAGAATTTTGACTCACGAAAGCTTATACCCTGGAAACTTTGTTGGTCTCTCTGGGGCTTACTGGAGTCAGATCCAGCTGCCTGGCTGTCATGGCACTGGAGAGAAACATTGGGTTGGATGACCTTGGCGTTACACGGAGGGAAAGGCCTCTTTGGCCTTCCCCTCTTCCTTAGCCCTCAGGCAGTTTCCTTTGGTCTTCTCAGGCCTTTAATCAAGGGCTCCCAAGGGGCTTCCCTTTCTTTACACCTCCAGCCATCGTTTCTCTGGAAGAATGGCCAGGCCTCGCTCCTGCCTTTGTGACCAAGCCGTCTCTGGCCCGTCCCCTTCAACTTGCGTCTCTGGCCCGTCCCCTTCAACTTGCGGGGTGGGGGGCCCACGCCTCCACCTCTGGCTAGCCCTGATACTTCAGCTGCCCCTGAAACTGGGCCCTGGACAGCCCCCCTTCGCCACTGTGAGCCAAACATCTGAGGAAACGGGAAAGCTTTGGCCACTTTCCTCAGAACCTGACAGGAAGTATTGGTGCATGCTGAAGGAGAGACAAGGTAGCGCATGCTGAAGGATAGCTACCACTACAAAGGCCCAAGGAGGGCCTCTGTGTCAGCCGTCATAGATCTGGAATGTGGAGGGGTGCTCCTCCTTGTTCTCAGCTCTTCCCTGCTCTGCTTCTGTGCGCTATCTCATGCTTGACCTTGCTGTCTCCAGCTGCAATTAACTCCACTGGGAAAACTTTTGCGCTTTGCCCACTTGCCCGCTCGCTTCTGCCCCCGTGCGCAAAACTATAACCATTGGCTTGCTCTCACTGGGGGGATGTTTGATTTCACTATAAGTCTGAAGCCCTCATACCGAAGGCTATTCCTGACACAAGCTGTACACGTGTTCTTTAGTACTGGAACTCCTAATAAACAGTTATCTTCTTATGAAGCCCTGTGTGGTGTGACCTGACACTCTGCTGCTAACGGATGTCAGCCAGCATACAAGCAGGACCATAAGGCTGGGGTTCAGTTGGAGAGTATTTGCTGGGCATGCAGAAGGCCCCAGGTTCCATCCACGGCGTCTCCAGTAGGTGAAAGACCTTCACCTGAGACCCTGGAGAGGCACTGCCAGGCTGAGTAGACAAGACTGACCTTGATGGATCCCGAGGGTCTGATTCAGTATCAGGTAACTTCAATGTGTTAGGATTGCCAGCTCGGGGTTGGGAAATAACTGGAGATTTTGGGGGTAGAGCCTGAGGAGAGCAGGGTTTGGGGAGGGGAGGGACCGTCTACGGGATTCCAAATGTGTTAGCGGGACTGGGCCTCCGAGCTGAATCGGGACAACCATCTCTTGAAGCTCAGGCTTGGCTGAAGTCTTTTCTCCTTAAGGTTAAAATTGTACACTCCCAACATCCAAGAGGGCTACCTCGGCTTAGTCAGAGAGGACTCGTAATGTTTCTCACCGTGATAAACTTGTCAGGCAACAACTACAGCTGCTCAATCTTTCCTTGGACACTATGCAATTACCAGACAGGAAGCCATAAGAACAGTTATGAAACGTCTATTTAAGTATGATTATAGCAGTGCAACCTGTAGAGCGTGACGTGTCTGTTCTGCTCAATTTGTTGGTATTCTTCCACCTGGAGAGCTTCCCAATTACTGCCTATATTTGGCTGTTCCTCACTAAAGGCATGCCTTTATGTTGGCACGTATTAATGCCCTATCATCTTGCAGTGGAAGTATCTTAAGATACCATTCTCTAATAGAGTATGCGATTGTGGTGCAGGTAGTGTAGACACCCTGGATCATGTGACCTTTGGATGTAATTCTTTTTCTGAGCCTAGAAATCTTTTAATTCTTCCTTCTCAAAAATATAGATCATATGTCATCTAATTATTCCAAGTTATGCTGGAAAGGTTGTGGTCAAGAAGGTATGTATGCACACTGTTGGTTGCACTGTGTGGAAGTTAAAAAATTCTGGTTTTCAGTTACAAAACTTATCAAACGTATGATAGATGTTGAAGTGCCCCTCAAACTTGAATTTTTACTTTTAGGTCTCTGGCCACAACACATTGATCACCACCATCACAAAAATACATTAGAAATTATGCTATATGCTGCAAGGCTTTCAATAGCGTCACACTGGAAGGACCCCAATCCTCCCATGACTCAAGTCTGGTTTAGGAAACTATGGGATCAATTCTTGATGGAAAGCATAACGGATAAACACAATTGCAATGCCAGAAATCCCTTGGGATCTAACTTTATTGCGAAATGGTTCCCAGTACTGTCTTTTCTAGAGTCAGAGGAATTTATCTCTCCCCACTGGAAGAACTGTATCAAATGGATTTAATTTGGATAGTGTGCCTTTTTGTCTTTCGCAAAGGTTTTTATATTATTTACATGAGATTATCAATCACTTTATATTTATGCTTTGTTTAATTTTTACACTTATTTGTTACTTTTTTTTGTGGTAAACAATTTTTTTTATTTTTTTTCCATCATAGGAATACAACAATTAATCATTAAACCCTTATATAATGTCTTTGTTTACCCTATGGTTATTACTCCTTCCCCCCTCCTGTGGCTTCCTGCAATGCATTCACCTCTTTTCCCCTCATATAGATTTCATCAGTTATTCACATCTTATTTCACATAACTAACTTCCAGATAACATCAAATTTCTTAATATTGTTCTAAACATAGTAAATTTTGTTTTACATCCCAGTTCTTTTCCAGATAAATTTTAAAGTCCTTCCATTCCTCAAAAAATTCTTCATCTTCTTTGTTATTTAATTTCTTTGTAATTTTGTCCATTTCTGCCATGAACAGAACTTTTTGTATCCAATCCTCAATCTCTGGTACTTTTTCTAGCTTCCAATATTGTGCATATATCATTCTTGCTGTCGTTATTAAGTACCAGAGTAAGGGTTTTTTT
>NW_015160890.1:9197-13842 GCF_001447785.1 Gekko japonicus | reverse complement strand
TCTGTTTTAAACAAATCATAAATCTGCATATATCTCAACCATTCGTAGTTATAATCAAGTTCATTCTGCTTTTTCATTACCCATTCTGCTCCCTCTTTCTTAATTAAGTCTCTATATGGCAACCAGTCTTTACCTTGCTGTCTTGAGTAAGGTGTTAAAACTTCTTCTGGTACAATCCATAGTGGTCTTACTTCACGAAAAAAATTTTTATATCTCATCCATGTAACAAACAGTGCTTTTCTTACCAAGTGATGCTTAAAAAAGCTATCCATTTTTACCTTACCGTACCATAGATACGCATGCCAACCAAACCTGCAATCATGGCCTTCCAACTTTAAAAGTCTGTTATTTTTTAACTTTACCCATTCTTCCAGCCATGTTAAACAGACTGCATCGTAATAAAGTCTCAGATTTGGTAGCTGCAACCCTCCCCTTTCTTTAGCATCACAAAGTATTTTCATCTTAATTCTTGGTTTTTTACCTCCCCAAACGAACTTTGATAACTCTTGCTGCCACTTGGTCAGCAAGTCCGTTTTATTTAATATTGGAATCGTTTGGAATAGGAACATCAACCTTGGTAAGACATTCATTTTGATGACTGAGATTCTTCCCATTAATGATAAATTCATAGTCTCCCATTTTTTAAAGTCTTATATCCTGATAATAAAATGTTACAAAAAAAACCCCACTTACATACAACTCTTATAAAAGGCCAGATGCCTCAGTGGTTGATAGAACTGGGGAGAATTTCGGTTTTTATGTTATTTACATGAGCTTATTATCAATCACTTTATATTTATGATTTGTTTAATTTTTATGCTTATTTGTTACTTTTTAACTATCGAGCAGCACCCTTTCCTCACATACCTCATTGACCCTGTTTTGAGGTTTCTTACTGTAAGCGCTGTTTATATGGTCACCATTTGCTAGATGTACTAAGTTTGAATATCACACTAAGTTTGGTGATACTAATGCTTTGTTTCTGGTTAAATTGTTTCATATCAATCGCTATCTAAGGGGTACGGTAGGTTTACCCCTATTAAGTGTATCTAAGCATACTATTCCAATTGGAGTTATTGTTAATCTTTTGTTTCTCTAAATAAAAATTGTTATTGAAAAAAAATATATAGATCATATGGAGACGTTACTCCTTTTATTAGAAGATAATAGAAGAGCTATGACTCTTAGTGGTGAAATTTGATGGATCTCTGATATATTTTCACAGCTGTTCAAATGGCTTTTTCTATATTTTAGTAATCTGCTTAAAACTAATATGTTAAGAAGCAGTATGAAGTAGATAGAATCTGATATATATAAAAGCCCTAATGTACTGGCACTTTCCAGCTCTCCCATTGGCTGTGCTGTGTGCTCCATCAGCCATTGACCCATCAACCACCATTCAAGTGCCATTGGCTAGGTGCTGGGTCCGCTCCTCTCCCCACCCACTGCCAGCCTGGCCACTGTTCCCTGACAGAATAAACTGCCAAAACAGCTGTCTCTGCTGACGAAGACACTTCTCCTGCTTGGCTCCTTCATGGCTGGCTGGCTACTGAGGTGGGCCAGTGGCTGTCAAACCATTCTCTTCTCCTCCTGCTGTGCAGCTCACTTTCTTCTCAGTGGCTGTTGCTAGGCTACCAAGCTTGGTTCTGTCAGTAAAAAGGTGGGGGGGAGAAGGCCCTTTCTAGGCCTACTTTGGTCTTTGTGGAGAACTCATTGGGGCCTGTCCTGACTAGGGTTGCCAGCTCCAGGTTGGGAAATTCCTGGAGATTTTGTGGTGGAGTCTATGGAAGCCAGAGTTTAGGGAGGGGAGAGGCCTCAGCTGAACAGATACCATAGAGTCCACCTTCCAAAGCAGTTATTTTCTCCAGGGAGAGAGAGGGCTGTTGTCTGGAGTTCAGTTGTGATACCAGATGATACCACAGCCAGTGTGGCATAGCAGTTAGCGCTTCAGAGCAGGGTCTGCCAGACCCAGGTTCTTGCTGTGGAAGCTGAGTGGTGATTTCAGACCAGTCAGCCTAACCTACCTCACAGGGTTGTTGTGCAGATCAAAAGGGGGAGAGGAGAATGATGTAAGCTGCTTTGGTCCCCACTGCGGAGAAAGACTGTAATTATCCTCCTGGGGAGCCATTGTTGCCAATCTCCAGGTGAGGGTTGGAGATCACTCAGAATCACAACTGCTTTCCAGATGGCAGAGATCAGTTCTCCTGGAAAAAATTGTGTACTCTGTGTCATTATACCCTGCTGAGGTGGCCTCCCTATGACAGCCAGTGTCACGTAGCAGTTCGAGCTTCAGAGCAGGGTCTGCCAGACCCAGGTTCTTGCTGTGGAAGTTGATTGGGTCATTTCAGACCACTCACAGCCTTTCAGCCTAACCTATATCATAGGGTTGTTGTGCAGAACGAAAGGGGAAGAGGAGAATGATCTGAGCTGCTTTGGTCCCCACTATGGAGAAAGACTGTACTTTTCCTAGGTAGAGGCTGCAGGGAGGAGATGGAAAGCTGAAGTCAGAGGGGCAGATAATGATACGTTGATGGTCGAATGGAAGGAGATAGGGTTGCCACCTCCAGGTTGGGACATTCCTGGATATTTGAGGGGTGGAGGCTGGAGATGGTGGGGTTTGAGGAGGGGTGGGACCTCCGACAGGTACAATGCCATAGATTCCACCCTCCAAACCAGCCATTTTCTCCTGAAGAACCATTGTTGCCAATCTCCAGGTGAGGGCTGGAAATCACTCAGAATTACAAGTGCTCTTCGGGTGGCAGAGATCAGTTCCCCTGGAGAAAACAGTAGACTCTGTGTCATTATACCCTTTTGAATTCACCACAGCAAATTGATGCAGAGTGCCCAAGATCTAGGGCACCCGCCCAGAGCCTCTTTCTAGGCTAATATATATATGGCTGTGGTGGCTCAGAGCTTAAGACACTGAGCTACAGACTGGAAGATCGGTAGCTTGGCAGTTTGAGACCTCAGTGCCATGTGATGGAGTGAGCTCCTGTCTCTAGGCTAATATATATATGGCTGTGGTGGCTCAGAGTTTAAGACACTGAGCTACAGACTGGAAGATCGGTAGCTTGGCAGTTTGAGACCTCAGTGCCATGTGATGGAGTGAGCTCCTGTCTCTGGCCCCAGCTCCTGCCAACCTAGCAGTTCAAAAGCAAGAAATTGCAAGTAGATAAACAGGTACCACTTCAGTGGGAAGGTAACAGCATTCCGTGCGCCTTGACCAGGCACATGGAAAATAATTGGGGGAACACATATTTCCCCTTTTTTACCCCCTTAGGGGTCATGTTTCTCAGAAATCTCTTCAAGGGGGGTTGACATCATAGTAGGAATGCACTCCCCTTATTTTGGGTTTCTTGGTGCAGGGGTTTGGCCTGGGCATTGAATTTGGGGGGAAGGGTTATGCTTCTCATTTATGTTACATTTTAGAACTGGGAGATAACTACATATTCAAAACACCATCCGAGCAATCAGATATTAAGCAAGTTCATATGAGCCAATTTTCTAGAACCCACATTGTGAAAAGTTAAATAACCTAATAAAGGAAACCAGTTTTTTTTACAAATTTGGAGTATATTTCCATTGTGGGTGGGAGTGTGGCTAAGCTGGGCCAGCAGCATCGCTAAGGTGATCCTGCTGGGGCAGCATCCCTGATGGATTAAAGTACCCTGGGCCCTGCTCCTACACCTGACAGACACCGGCCTGTCTGGTGTTGGGGTGGATTGTATTTAAAGGCATCGGGAGGGGGGCTGGGCCAGCAGCAGGGCTAAGGCAATCCTGCTGAGTGAACCTCCCCAGCGGCTGTAAGCATCCCACCTCCTCTCCTACACCTGACAGGCAGCTGCCTGTCCAGTGTAGGAAGGGGAGGGGGAAGGAGTATTAGAAGCCACTGTGGAGGCAGGGCTGGCAGGATCACTAAGGCATTACTGCTGGGGCAGTCTCCCATGTGGCTTTAAGCAGCCTGCAACCGCTGCTGCACCGGACAGACAACTGCCTGTTAGGAGTAGGAAGTAGGAGGAGTGTGTTGGAAGTCATCAGAGAGGCTGGGCCAGCAGGATCGCTAAGGTGATTCTGCTGGGGTGGCATCCCTGATGGATTAAAGTACCCTGGTCCTGCTCCTACACCTGACAGGCACCAGCCTGTCTGGTGTTTGGGGGGGGATTGTATTTAAAGGCATTGGGGAGGCTGGGCCAGCAGGAGGGCTAAGGCAATCCTGCTGAGCAAACCTCCCCAGCGGCTGTAAGCATTCCACCTCCTCTCCTACACCTGACAGGCAGCTGCCTGTCCAGTGTAGGAGGGCGAGAGGGAGCAGTATTAGAAGCAACTGTGGAGGCAGGGCTGGCAGGATCATTAAGGCGGGCTCCCTCCTGGCTTTAAGCATCCTGCAACTACTGCTGCACCTGACAGACAACTGCCTGTTGGGTGAAGGAGGTGGGGGGGAGTGGGTTGGAAGCCATCAGAGAGGCTGGGCCAGCAGTATTACTGCATCTCACTGGTGGTTGTTGGTCATTCCTGATTTCCTCAACTGTCATTAGCTCTGTGCAGTCTCCTGTAACTGTTTTTTTTTATCCTCAGAAAACTGAGCTCTGCAACTGAACAGTCAGAGAGTGGGGGGTGCAAGAAGGCAGCAGCCTGGCAGCCACAT
>NW_015160890.1:7305-7449 GCF_001447785.1 Gekko japonicus | reverse complement strand
CTTAGCACTGCTGTTGGCCCAGCCTCCCTGATGCCTTTAAATACAATCCCTCCCAACACCAGACAGGCCAGTGTCTGTCAGGTGTAGGAGCAGGACCAGGGTATGAATAAGAACATAAGAACATAAGAGATGCCAATGTTGGAT
>NW_015160890.1:0-7115 GCF_001447785.1 Gekko japonicus | reverse complement strand
GTTTTGCAGGTCTTTTCTCTTGTGCTTATCTAATTCCCTTTTGAAGCCGTCCATGCTTGTAGCCACCACTTCCTGTGGCAGTGAATTCCAAGTGTCAATCACTCTTTGGGTGAAGAAGGACTTCCTTTTATCTGTTCTAACCCGACTGCTCAGCAATTTCATAGAGTGCCAACGAGTTTTTGTATTGTGAGAAAGGGAGAAAAGTACTTCCTTCTCTACCTGCTCTATCCCATGCATAATCTTATAAACCTCAATCATGTCACCCCACAGTCGTCTTTTCTCCAAGCTAAAGAGCCCTAAGCGCTTTAACCTTTCCTCATAGGGAAAGTGTTCCAACCCCTTTATCATTCGTGTTGCCCTTTTCTGCACTTTTTCCAAAGCTATAATATCATTTTTAAGGTGTGGTGACCAGAATTGCACACAGAATTCCAGATGAGGTCGCACCATTGATTTATATAGGGGCATTATGATATTGGCTGATCTATTTTCAATACCCTTCCTAATAATCCCCAGCATAGCATTGGCCTTCTTTATTGCAGTCACACACTGTCCTCTGCTCTCTGGAGGCCAAGTCTAGATCTCATGGGCCTCACTTAACACGAGGGTAGTTTTAGAGTGAACAGGAGGAGAATGGTGAGAGGCGCTGGATTCCCTTGATTGAGCAAGGGGTTGAACTCGATGGTCTGTCAAGCCCCTTTAAGTTCTAGGAACCCGCTTATGACCTGCGGCAAGGAAGAATGGCCCCTGGATAAGGGGGCAAAGATGCTTTATACAAGTTGCTTATATCCATCCTTTCTTCCATGATGGAACTCTGGCTGGCTTACACACATACATAGTAGTTCCAAGGGTCTCCTGTGCAGACACCGACAGGCTCACTGCAGGACTGCTCTGTTATCCAACTACTTCCTGGTGCCTTTTTTATTAACAGACACAAAGACAAATGTAAGCACATGGGAGCAGGCAAGCTATTCTCTCTGCTCGTGGGCTGTTCACTTTTGTGAAAACAAAGGAAGGACAGTGCCACCGGTGGCCAAGAAAGCGAAAGGCGAGGTGAACGGGAGGTCCAGCGGAGGATGCATAGAATAGAATGGAATTGCCCAGGGTGTCTTGCTAGGTTTGCCAGCTCCAGGTTGGGAAATTTTTTGGAGATTTGGAGGTGGAGTCTGGGGATGGTGTAGTTTGGGGAAGGGGAGGGGCTCAGCAAGGATGTGAAACCATAGCGCCCGCCTTCCAAAGCTGCCATAATAATAATAATAATCTTTCAATTTATTACTTATTTATTAATCGCTCAATCCTGCAGAGCTTGCTGGCTCTGAGCGATTTACAGTTACTCATATATACACGGGACTAACAATGATTCGAAGGGGTAAGGGAAGAAAACATTTAAATCTTTATTAATCACACACGTTTGCAGCCGACGGGGAGCTTGTTCAGGTGTAGGGTCGGACATGTTCCAATGGCATTTTCCCTCGATGTGACATGCCATTTGCTCCAGGGGGACTGGTCTTGTAGCCTGGACTCTGGGGCAAGTGATGCTCTGTCATCTTGGTGCTTGGGGGGGGTCAACAGTGGGAGGGCTTCTAATGTCCTGGCCCCACTGGTGGACCTCCTGGTGGCACTGGTATTTCTGGCCACTGTGTGATACAGAGTGTTGGACGACTGGATGGACCTTTGGCCTGATCCAACATTGGCATCTCTTATGTTCTTATGTTCTTAAATGTTTTCGCATATAGCTTCTTTGAGAGAGGGATTGTTACAAAGCTCCAGACAGTAGCACACAGCACAGAATAAGAAAGTTGGCAATGCAGGGAGATTGCAACAATCAAGAGAGCAATTTGTTACCAAGAGAATCCAGCAGGGGAGGGAAGAAGCTGTTCCTATGTCTAGCAAAATATTCGAGCTGAGATGCTTTTCTTGTAAAGGAGTAGGTCATAAATCCTTTTAATGTCCGATGGCCAAAAGGCAGAGAGATCATAAAGGGAACTCCAACGCAGAAACAGTGAATTTAAACATCACAGTTCCCCGGCTTCTTTAATAAGGGAGAATACTAATGTCATGCTTGATAGTGAAGCGATAATGCATATTTTTAACCCCAAAGAATGATTCATTGATTTGGAAAGGATTTCACACCCTTTGAAAGTCCATTTGGGGAATGACAATTGTATCACTGCATTTGAGAAGGGTGGCGTGCTTCTCTGGTCACTGGATGGCACCAAAGACCTTATTTTGTTTAATGTTCTGTTTATCAAAGGATTCACCAATTCCTTAATTTTGATCAGTCATCTGAAAATTATGAGATCAATTTTAATGATGCTAATTCTACTGTTTCAAGAGATGGACAAGTGTATATTGTTGGTGTGAGAGATAAAGGTCTTTATAGCATACAGGAAAATCATGTGCCAATGTCAGACACAGCCAGTAAAACTGAAATCTGTCACTCTGATGGTGAAGTACCAGATGAAATGGAACAGGACATTTACAAAATCATGTTCCCATGTTGCATATGTGTGACTCTGTGGCATTGCAGATTCGGTCATAAAAGCTATTTAGCTATTTTGGACATGTAGAGAAAACCAATTGCATTGAATTTATAGAATGTGGAATTAAACCTACTTGTATTTGTTGTATTCAGTCAAAGCCAATTAACCAGCCCTTTCCAAAACAGAGTGAAAGGAAGACCAAGAAGCCACTGGACTTGATATACAGCAATATTTGTGGACCCCTGCCATCGACTATTGGTGGATACAGATATTTTCTTACATTCATTGATGATTTTTCAAGATATTAAATCCCTTTTCTGCTTAGTGAAAGATCACAGATGCGGGACAAATTAAAACACTTGATCTTAGCCAAAAGGCTGAGAAGCAATTACTACATAGTGCTGATGTCCAACAAGTTTGGGAGAAAACCACAGGTTCTTTGCTCTGATAATGGAGGTGAATATATATCAGCTGCACCACAGGAGTTCCTGAGAACAAGGATCGAGCACCAGAGAACAGTTCCCTACAACCTTGAGCAGAATAGAGTTGCAGAGAGAAAGAACTGGACCCTCTTAGAGACTGTAAGATACATGTTTTCGGATGTGGGACTCCCACACAAATTCTGGGGGGAAAGCACAATGACAGCCACATACATTAAGAATAGGCTGATCACAAAGGCAACAAACACACCATATGAACTATGGCACAGACACAAGCCTTCTGTGGGACAGTTGAGAGTGTTTGGAAGCAAGGCATATGTCCCCCCCCCAAAAAAAAAGTCATCCAAGGCCCCTGTCACATGGGCCAGATATCGCGGGGGGGGGGGAGCCATGGCTAATTGCCCCGGAGGAAACTAATGCATGGCTGCCCGAGCACACGTCCCGGTCGAGGTCCCGTGATTTGGGGAAAATGCCGATCAGATGGGTATCCTGCAGCGCGGCACAGAAGCCGCACGGCGCGATCGCACCAGCAATTGCTCTTTGTGCGCATTCGCTGTTGCGCAACCTGAGGAGATGAACAGCGGCGGGCGCCGGATGCCACGTAAGTCCACCGGGAATGCGATCAGATGCCCGCCCTTGGCCTGCGGTTTCAGGAAACTAGTATCTCGTAGGTACTAGTTTTTAACTCTGCACCTTCGGCGGGGAGCCACGGGGTCACCACGGGAGCACTGCGCTTCCCAGATGTTGGGGGGAGATCGCGCCTGGAAAATCCGCGGGACTCCCGTGCCTCTCCCGCGGCAACTTTGCCGTGTGACCGGGGCCCAAGTTAGCTGATTGAGCCACAGAAGGATTTTTTGTAGGTTATTCAGCCAGAAGGCTACAGAATTCTGGATCCACAGACCAATAGTATCACAGTGAGCAGATCTGTCCACTTTGACGAAAGTGAGAGACTTACAGCTTCAGAGGAACCAGCACTGAAGTGGACAGCCAACTAGTGTATTCTGATGTGACCAACATATCAAGGAAGAAGAGACTACAGATCCTGAGACACACAAAGAAGGAGGCACACTGCTCTCCATCTTTGGCACCACGGATGCTGATGCATTTTGCATCTGCATACATCCAGCTAGTTAGATTGGATCCTGTCACTATCTCTCAGCCTGCAATATCTAGAATGTAGTCCCTTCAATGAAGGATTCTTACTACTTTGAAACTGACAAATGGCTCCATGTAACTCTGTAAGTTTGCTAGCCCACACAGTACTCAGAAACTACTGCTGCGTGTAGCCTAGTGCATTCTGCGACATATAGAGATTCCTGGCTGTACCATACTAGTGAATCTAACAAGACAGACAGCCTAAACCATTAGAGAGTTGTGGTTAGCTTCTTGAGTTATACCCAGAATATTATCGAACAGATCTTAGAGGCCTCTGAAGGGTGCTATAGCGATCTCACAGGGCTAAGGGCCCTGAATGTATCAGCATTTATGGATACTTAGTTTACCTCTCTCTGTTTCATTTTATTTATTTCTCTTATTTATTTATTTTTGCAAAATTTATACTCTACCTTCCTGCCCTCATTGGGTCACTGAGGCAGCTAACCCATTAAAACATACATAAAATATCATCTTTAAAGACACGACAACCAGCCCACAAACACATAATTAAAATGAGTAAAACCATTCCCATGGTTCGTAATATACCGGGAGAGGCAAGTCTCTTTCCAACAAGCTGGGTTAAGCAGGTAAGCTATCGAACGGGGAGCCCTCTTGAAGGAATACAGAAGCAGCTTTGCCACCTACGGCTGTGCTTTTGAAGAGGCTGTCCCCTTTTCTGATTGTAGATCATGGGAAAGGGTTGGGATTCACAAAACAGAGGTCCAAAGAGCAAAGACAAAGCACTTTGAGAGTGTGTAGAAACATCTCTCTGGCCCCTAAGTGCTCTGGTCAAAAGACAGTTTTTATTTACTGGACATTTTTTTTTTAAGCACACCATTTTAACAGCTTGCTCGCATGAATTCATGGGGTCTGTGGACAGAAAAAGAGAGGTGACTGTAGCATGCCATAGCTTCAGCTCCAATGGGTGCCCTTGCTGGGTTGCCAACTCCGGTTTGGGGAATTCCTGGATATTTGAGGGTGGAAGCTGGGGATGGACCTCAGAAGGGTCCCCCCCCCCTTCCAAAGCAGCCACTTTTTCCAGGTGAACCGGTCTCTGTAGTCTGGAGGTCAGTCGTAGTTCCGGGCCCCACATGGAGGTTGGCAACCTTATACCCTTGAGCAACTCAATCTTCAGTTTTGGGAAATGTAAACAATACTACCCCTGCTTCTTAATAGGGAGTAAACGAGAAAGCCCATAAATGATGTAACTGCATCAATATCTTCCCCGTTTTAACCTTGCAGATGCATGAATTGCTGTATCAAATGGATCCAAAGTAAACAGCTGCCAGAAGTTATGCAAGCTCCTCTATCTTAATTTTGATATCAGATTGTTTTGATTAGATCACAGCCAAAGAGGCCAGCTATCTCCTGGCTAAGTCTATGGCATATCAGTCAGGGGTCGTTTCGTAGAAAAAGAGCTAGGGGAACTCATTAGCATAACTCATTAGCATATGCCACACCCCCTGACATCAGGGGCCCGGCGGTGGACCTGCAAGACCGGCGGGAGTGCGAGGAAGCCCCGCCAAGGCCCTCCCTGGCCCCAGGCAGGCAGGGGTGGGGAGAGGCGGGGAGGAAGCAACTTACCCTCCCTCTTTTCCTGCCTCCTCCTGGCTGAATGAGGGCTGGAAGCGGGGCAGCCGAAAGCAGGGGGCGGGGCTTCATCGTGTGCCCCACCCCACCCCCGCACCTCACCCGTGGGAACTGCGATCCCCCGCGATCCCCCCGAATCGACCTCTGATATCAGTTATGTGGTTATCCATCTACCAAGCTGATTGATACAATGTGGAAATCTGGCAGACACCCCCCTTACTTGTCATGCATCTTTAGATTCCCTTTCAGAGGGAATGTAAAGTACAATACCCCAGGGCTTCCCCTTCCCCCATTTGTTCCAAGTGCCACAGGGTTGCAACTGAAATCAAGCACACTGTTTTTTTAGTGCTGTCACATTTCTGGAAGAGAACATCTTAGTTTAAAATGGGGGGCTCTTCCATATTCTCGTTTTCATTTGCTTGTTGTATCCCTATTGCTTCAAGGGGAGGTTTCTTTTCTGCACATGTTTTGCTCCCTCTAGTGGCTAATATGATATTACATCCCTGAACGTCTGGCACATCTCCCTGCAGATTTAAACTGCAGGTTTTTACCGTGGACATGCTGCAATGTAATATCAAAGTGACCACTAGATGGAGCAAAACATGTGCAGAAAAGAAACCCACCCCCCAAGTGACAAAAATGAGAATGCAGAAGAGCCCAGTGACTCTGAAGTGCACCATTTGGGGAAGCTGTTAGGTGTGCGTGTAAAGTGCGGTCAATTCACACCTGACTAAGGGTGACTCCAGAAACAGGCTTTCAAGGCAAGTGAGAAGCAGAGGTAGTTTGCCATTGCCTTCCTCTGCAGAGTCTTCCTTGGTGTTCTCTCTTGCAAGTACCGACCGTGCTTAGCTTCCAAGATCTGATGAAATCGGGCTATACCGTGCCACTTTCCCTCCAAGCTGTTATGTCTGTGCCCAGTACTGAATATGTCTCATCCAATAATGCTTGCTTTTAATCTTACGTTAATCTTTTTCATATCTTCATAGCAAGGCAGAGACCCTCTACAGCTGCAGGATGGATGCAAATTATCAAGACAGAATCTGAAGGAGAAGCAAGCAGGCTTATCTATAATCACTCGCTTTCTATGACAGGTAGAAATTTCAACAGAGGGAGCGAGCAGGGAGCCTTCTGGGAAACAGGAAGAGAGTGGATTCTCCCTTTCCCCCCTTTTGAGTTGTCCATCTACCAAAAATCACTAACATGGGACAGTTTCAGAGGGTAGCCGTGGTTGGTCTTGCATTGGAACATCTGGATTCCAGTTTCAGTAGCACCTCAAAGACCAATAAGAGTTTCCCAGCTTTACGTTTTCAAGAGTCAAAGCTCTGGGACCTTTTACTCCTGAAAGCTTATACCCTGAAAATCTTGTTGATCGCCTAAATTAATAATTGGACTTGAACGTACTGGTTCTAATGTAGGACAGGCAGGCTAATTATACTGGGGTGACTAGTCA